>NC_090060.1:14877948-15173743 GCF_038355195.1 Osmerus mordax | reverse complement strand
GAGGATGGAAGATGAAAGGGCAGCTACATAAAAGCCAATGGTTTAGAGAAAGTCATCTGGTTTTATTGTGCTGCACTGTTGGGCCAGGGTAGTGTGAGCTGGGCTTGGGGCTGGTGTGTGTGTGCGTGTGTGTGCGTGTGCGTGTGTGTGTGTGTGTGTGTGTGTGTGTGGGATCAGTGTTGGATGAGTCACAGAGTGGCTCTGATGTAGAACGTGTTTGAAGATGGCAGGAGAGGCAAGGGCAATGCAGACCCGCTACTAAGGACAGCAGTGACCATCAGTTCAGTTATGCAGATAGATCGTCAAAATAAAGTTAATGTATATATATTGATGTGCAGTTCTGTTATTAACGTGGCTTTCCTCTCTTGTGTCCTACAGTGAAGGGGTCTTCAAATGCCCAGAGGACCAACTGCCCCTAGACTATGCCAAGGTACAGTACCGTCAAAACCACACTCCAACCCAGATGTTCTACTTACAGTAGCTATCAAAACCCTACTATATAAATACTAGCTTGCGTTGTTTATTAATGTCAATCTCATCTGTCAAACCCGCTCTGGCAGTTGGTCATACCCTTTTGAAAGGTGTGTCTGAGTCAGAGGATAAGGTCTCCAGGCAAACTGTCCACATGGATGCTCACTGGGTTCTGAACGTGGCTGTTGTTGTAATGTGGGTTGCCTTGTCCCACTGTGTCCTGGTCAGGGGAGCTACTGTACGCCAGGGCCACATTTAGCTGCAGATCTGAAGAACACGTGCGTCACCACAGCACCCCTAGCCTCTGGCCACGAGAGCGACCGAGCAAGCCAGCCAGAGAGGGAGAGCGAACGGGGAGATCGAGAGACAGAGTTCAGATAGTTGGCTTTCCAATGGAAGCTCATTAATTGCCTTAACGAAGGACCACAGGCCATTCATCTGCCGGGAATGTCATAGTTGATGGAGATCCAGTTTTGGATGTGAATAGAAAAGTTAGGTCAGGGTTGACAGTGACAGCACTGTAACATAGGGGATTTACTGTTTAATGTGGAAGGCAGGTTTAAGTTAACAGACTGTGGATAATGGTGAAAAGGAATATCCTTTGTGTCCCAAAGTCAAAGGTTGTCTTCTCCAGTATTTTAAATGTTGTCGCTGTGGAAGAAAGCAGGACATGAGATTGTTCTGACAGAAAAAGGGAAAAATAATCTGGTAAAACACTCTCAAACAGAAGCTTTTCTAAATCTCTTCCCTACTCCAGAGTAAAAATACTGCACCCAAATCTCTTTAATTGTACTCTTGGCCCATTTTAGTCTTTTTTACATTTTAAAGCACTTAATCAGTTAGTAGTAGGGAAAAAAAGATGGTGGGTGATTCGATCCGAAATGAAAAAGAAATACAAAATAAAATACAAAAAATAATCTTATATTATTTATATATATATATATACAGCTCTGGAACAAATTGAGAGTGGCCACTGATTTTACCCTTCTGTTCTTCACTCAAAATTGTCCTTCTCAACGTTTTTAAAAATGAAAGAAAAAGGTGGTGGTTTCTCAATTTCTTCCAGAGCTGTATATATTATTCTGATTTACCTGTAAGAAAGGTATTCAAACAGCGATAACTAATAACTTAGCTACAGTGTGTCGTTTCACTGGCTACAGTAGATTTGAAAGTGTACCAAGGTCTCCTGTCTTTGTGTGGAAGACACAGTCTACTCTGTGGTGATAACATACAAGGGTCCATTATGCTTGTTTGAGAGATTGTACTACAGCGAGTGGAACTCGCGGGGGGGGGGGGGGGGGTCAGTGAGGTACGGCTGGTTAGCCCTTCCTGTCCTGCTGTGAAGGGAGCCCTGGGGAGGGACGAAACACAGAGAGGACGTGCGCAAACACACCTGTCAGATGATGTTATTTAACCAGGCCCTTCACTGCCTCCCAGTCGCCTGGGAATTACCCCACGCTAGTGTGCAGATCTCTGGGCTTCACTCATTACACTCCAGCCTCGACCTCCAATCAACTGGCTCAGCTCAAACCATGTTTGCCTGTCACCTCTTTCATAAGATGGATTTACACCCATGTCTCTGTTGGGACTGGGAGAGAGGAGTGAGACTGCTGTAGTTAGAAGGATGTACTGTGGACTTGGCTGCAGCTGAGTTTGGCCAAACACAGACAGAGCAAAACACAACTTTGAGCTCCAAAGAGCTTACTCCCTTGATCCGCCAGAGACTATGTTATTAAACGGTCATTATTACGGTCCCCTGCCGACTTCAAGTCTGGAACAATGAGTGTTACAGTTTACTTTATCCTTTTTTCCAGCTTCTTGTCTTAGAGCACATGATTACAGTTGGAAATTGATTCAGTGGCCTTCCTATATGTGAATGGATTACTTTGCGAGGCACTGTTGGAGAGCTGGTAGCTTCAGTCTTTGTTGAAGGTCCTCTCCAACTCAAGGCTCTGCTCATGAAAGCTTGATGTGATTCATAATTAATTATCATCCCCAGTTAAAATTGCAAACGTCTGTTTTATTAATTTTGACATGTCTGCTTAAGAGGCCAATTAAGTACAATTAAGTAGAAAGTTTAGCTTGAAAGCTCAAGAATAGACTCTTGTCTAATGTAATATTTACTCTACTGGCACATTTACCTTTGGCTTGCCATAAGGATCTTTCAGTTGGTTTACAAAATATACTATGTCCTGACTGTTGTTAAACACATCATTGTTTTGGTGTACATGACTTTCAAACTGAGAAAAGTGCTGGTGTCTACAGTTTATTGGTGGGGGGGGGCTGGTATTTTGATGAAATTACTTTTCTTGTTTGTTCAGTGCTCTCATGTGACACAAGCAGCCGGTTCACCACGGGGGCTAAGATCCACGCTGAGCTGCCTTGCATGTGTTGACTTACTGTATGTGAGTGTGTATAAATCTGTAAATCCAGAAAACACAGTTCTGTAGGGAGAGGATTTGCCTTGATTGGATCAGAAAACACCTCGTCCCACTTGATCAGTGACAGGGGGAATGAAATGTCTGCTCTTCTTCCACTGGTCTCACTAACCTCAGCCCTGTTCAATTTATTTGAAATGAGATTCATTAAAAAGTTATTTCCTTATTTTATGAGCACGACACTGGTGATAACGCTGTTCCATGATTAGGTCAGATGACCATCCATTACAGCATTATGATATAATACTGTAGTTCAGCCTGTATTATGAGGCACTGCTACCACCATAGTTACCACCACCACGAGGAGCCCTCTGGGTCCTAGATCTTCCTGCATGCAGACATCCGTGTGCTGATCCTGGGGTGTCTGTGTTCCTCAGATCTACCCAGACCCAGAGCTGGAGCAGCAGATTCTAGCTCTGCCCATCCGCTGTATCCACAGTGAGGAGGGCTGTCGCTGGACCGGTCAGATGAAGCAGCTGCAGGTCAGTGGCCTCTCTCTCCTTGTTCCTCCTCCACCTCTCTCCTTGTTCCTCCTCCACCTCTCTCTCCTTGTTCCTCCTCCACCTCTCTCCTTGTTCCTCCTCCACCTCTCTCTCCTTGTTCTTCCTTCACCTATCTCTACTTGTTCCTCCTCCATCTCTCTCCTTGTTCCTCCTCCATCTCTCTCCTTGTTCCTCCTCTACCTCTCTCTCCTTGTTCCTCCTCCACCTCTCTCCTTGTTCTTCCTTCACCTCTCTCTCCTTGTTCCTCCTCCACCTCTCTCCTTGTTCCTCCTCCACCCCTCTCTCCTTGTTCTTCCTTCACCTCTCTCTCCTTGTTCCTCCTCCACCTCTCTCCTTGTTCCTCCTCCACCTCTCTCTCCTTGTTCCTCCTCCACCTCTCTCTCCTTGTTCCTCCTCCACCTCTCTCTCCTTGTTCTTCCTTCACCTCTCTCTCCTTGTTCCTCCTCCACCTCTCTCCTTCTTCCTCCTCCACCTCTCTCTCCTTGTTCCTCCTTTACCTCTCTCCTTGTTCCTCCTCCACCTCTCTCTCCTTGTTCCTCCTCCACCTCTCTCCTTGTTCCTCCTCCACCTCTCTCCTTGTTCCTCCTCCACCTCTCTCTCCTTGTTCTTCCTCCACCTCTGTCGCTGTCTGATGGACCTTACTTCTGGCTCTCAAGCCTTTTACCCTCTCCATCGTCTCTCTTGTATCCTGGATTTTTCTGTATTTCTCCCTTCCCTTCTCCTTTCCAACCCTGACCTGTTGGATTCAAGACCAGAGAGGGGTCTTCTTCTTCTTTCACGTTGTGTGGTTTTTCTGGTTCTGACTAGACGTAGGCCGAGTGAGCGTGTCTGGCTGCTGACACATTTCTCCTCCCTCCCTCCCTCCCTCCCTCCCTCCCTCCCTCCCTCCCTCCCTCCCTCCCTCCCTCCCTCCCTCCCTCCCTCCCTCCCTCCCTCCCTCCCTCCCTCCCTCCCTCCCTCCCTCCCTCCCTCCCTCCCTCTCTTCTTCTTCCCTCCCTCAGGGCCACTTCTCCACCTGCGCCTTCAATGTGATCCCATGTCCCAACCGCTGCTCCATCAAGCTGACGCGTCGCGACCTGCCTGACCACCTGCAGCACGACTGCCCCAAGCGCAAGGTCAAGTGCGAGTTCTGTGGGAGCGAGTTCACCGGGGAGGCTTACGAGGTAAACTGCGAAATAGAAACGGAGAGAATCTTTTTGTCTGATCTTGTTCTTGTCTAGAAGAAGCAAACTGGTGAAGGCAGCACGTTTCAAGCCTCACGTTAAAGGCAGTCTTTGCCGCATCAGCTGTTGGACGCCTGGTGTGCTCATGTCTCGAAGGGGTTGGCAGGGTGTTTGGAACCAGCACGCTTACAGGAGTGTGTGGAAAGAGCAGAACTGGGATCCTTTCATAACGTGTGTTTTTCTACGGAGAGAGAGAGAGAGAGCACTGAAGGGTCCCCAAGGCTTAGCTTACTAACACCTCAGTCAGTCCCAACAGACGCGCCCTCCTGCTGACACAAGGCCAACGTGGCCCCTGTCTGCACGCCATAACACAATAATTAATACGGCTCCAGATTTTATGTGTAGGAATTAGTCAGCCATACCCAGGCGCAGATCATAAAACAACACCAAGATTTTTATACAGCCAATTGGAACAACCCCACTCTTAAAATGTATAAATGACATTTATTACTGTGGTGTATACTGTACGCTTAATATAGAGGTTCACTTCTACCATCAACTTGTAAAAGTCTTCTTTTTTTTTCTTCATAAACATAATATGCAATTTGGCATCAATAGTGTTCAATAATACTGTGTTTCTCCTGTTCCCACAGAACCACCAGGGCATCTGCCCCCAGGAAAGTGTGTACTGTGAGAATAAGTGTGGGGCAAGGATGATGCGCAGGCTCCTATCCCAGCACAGCATGGCCGAGTGTCCCAAACGCACACAGCCCTGCAAGTACTGCGGCAAGGAGTTCGTCTTTGACACCATCCAGGTCGGTTGACAACACCCCTATACATGCACACACACTCTCACACACATAGACCTGGACTGTTTTGATCATGTAAATGAGTAGATTATTTAGCTGTATTGTTTATTAATAAATCAACTGGCTCGACTGGGCTCCTCAGAGACCCTACTGTGTCCTGTGCAGAAAGGATTCAGTGTATCAGTTTAGGGGGGTGGTTATAGAGAGGGTTCCTTCCCCTGTGTGCCTGTGTCTGATAGCGGAACAGAGCATTCTCAGTGAAGGAAGAAGGAGGTTTTCAGCCTCTACGGCGAGAGGGCGTGGGGCCCCTTGGCAGCATGAACGCTGGCTTTCATGCTGCCTCAGCCCCCAGTGCCAGCTCAGTGAGTGCGCCCACTGCTGTTTTCCCTGGCAATGCCCACTCCGGCAACACCTGCCTCTACACACCTTCTGTTCGCTGGCCCAGAAGGCCGTCACATCCTCCTCTCCTCCTCAACACTGAGCTAATTCACAAGCCCTGAAAAACCACGGCCGCCTCTATGGAAACGGGCCTCATGATGACTGGACTCAGCGAGCTGAGCTCAACATTCCACTCGTTACTCCATTCATTCATTTTCATAGACTATCATTTGTTTCCCATTATACACTGTGTTTTTCCTTCAAGGCGAGGGGCCACAGGCATTTGTGTCAATGTGTCTTATTGTTATCGCTGCTTCCATAGCGACGGTGTGTAAGATGAGTCGATTCTCAACATCGTCTGTCTCTCTGTCCCTCAGAACCACCAGTACCACTGCCCACGGTTCCCTGTCCAGTGCCCAAACCAGTGTGGTACACCCAACATCGCCAGGGAGGACCTGGCGAACCATGTGAAGGAGAATTGCGGCAGTGCCCTGGTCCTCTGCCCGTTCAAAGATGCAGGCTGCAAACACAGGGTAAGGACAACCTCCTCCCTCCGTCTACACAGTCTCACAAACATCTTCTCCTCTCCACTTTGTTTACACAAGTTTGTTTATAGTCAGTGTTTTATCGTTGTCACGTAACTCCCTCCCATATCCTCCCATGGGCTTTTGTTCCACATTGGGTGTGCTTTGCCTTCGGCAAGGGCACAACCTTTGTTCTCTCACATATATATTATTTATTATTGTTTATTTTCGCCCCCCTAAGGATCAGTCAATATTTGGACTACATAGACAACCTGAGCAGCAAAAAAAAGATGCTTTTAAATCTATGTAATCTTTATAAATAATAAGTAGGCCCTATACATTTTTATATAAAATATACAGAAATATCAGTTGTAAAAATGTCATTAAAAAACGGACCCCTGTGCAACCGACGCAAGCAAGCACACCCTACAATTTCCCCAGAAATTGTACCCTCTCTACTTGTTTTTGATGCTGTGTTTTCAGCTCCGATTTGCATGTAGATACGTCCACAGCAATGATTGTCTTGAACACGCAACGCTGAGCCTGTAGGCTTAATATTAATGAGTCACACTCAGTCTGACAGCACATTTCTGTTTATTTATTTTTGAAACTGACGTCAGCATAAAGAAATGCGGACGAGCGCTTAGCACGGAGGAGCAGACGGCTTTCAGGCTCTGGGCTTGTTTGCTGTTTTTAATGCAGATGGTCTGACAAAATGCATAGCTGTCTCTCCCTCCGGTGGGGAAGGTGTCAAAGCTTGGGTACAGATGTTCAGACGAGAAAAACATAAATATGTAAGGCAGGCGCACAACAGACCAGCTGATCAGAAATCATATTCAGTGTCAGTGTGAAGACGCTTTTAGTGTACAGTGGGTGTGAAACAGTTCCCTGCCTTCCCCCTTCCTCCCACACACTCCTCCTAACCAGCTTCCTCTCCTTCCTGGCAGTGCCCCAAGCTGGCGATCGGCCGCCACCTGGAAGACACCACCAAGTCCCATCTGACCATGATGTGCAACCTGGTGGGCCGCCAACGCCAGGAGATCCTGGAGATGAGGAGGGAGATGGAGGAGCTGTCCGTCAGCCACGACGGAGTCCTCATCTGGAAGCTCAGCGACTACTCCCGCAAACTCCAGGAGGCCAAGCTCCGGAACAACCACGAGTTCTTCAGCCCACCCTTCTACACCCATCGCTATGGCTACAAGCTGCAGGTGTCGGCCTTCCTGAACGGTAATGGCAGCGGGGAAGGTTCCCACCTGTCCATCTACATCCGCGTGCTCCCAGGGGAGTACGACAACCTTCTGGAATGGCCCTTCTCCTACAAGGTGACCTTCTCCATCCTGGACCAGAGCGACCCGTCGCTGTCCAAGGCCCAGCACATCACGGAGACCTTCAACCCGGACCCCAACTGGAAGAACTTCCAGAAACCCTGCAGCACCCGCAACTCGCTGGACGAGAGCACCCTGGGGTTTGGCTACCCCAAGTTCATCTCCCACGAAGAGATTAAGAAGAGGAACTACATTCGAGACAACTCTGTCTTCCTCAAAGCTTCCATAGAGATCCCCCAGAAGATCATGGCCTGAAGGGTCAGGTTGAAAAACGTGAAAGGGTGTAAGCCAGGTTTAAGAAAACAGATGCTTAACCTTAAAGACTTCAACTTCACACTTATCCTTTCGACACTTGCTGGTCTCTCCATTGTAGAACTTGGAGCGAGTCTGTTTAGTTGTGTGGGCTGACTGGAGGATACTGGAATGTAGGAAAAAGTGTTTGGTTGGCAGAACCATCACTCTGTGATTCAGTTTTTATATTTGTTTTCTAACCGTTTTTCACAATCTGCTACAAATAAGCCTTGGAAATCAACAGTGCCTAGAGAATTTATTTTAAGTTCAATTTTTTTCCCATTGCGTTTTTTTTTCTGCACCTCAAATGTACATATTGATCGAGGATTGGAAATGTGAGTGCGAGGCTTTGTCAAGCCTTTGCACTGGCAGTAGTTGGAATTTGGTCTGGTACTTCCTGTTTGATTATGCTAGTCTGAGAGTGATTAGCTCATCACACATACGTAGCTCAACCCCGAATGCCTTTAGTGACATCCTTTGACATCCTTTTACAGTATCACCCACTTGTCCTTTAATGAATGCAAGTCCTTGGGTTAATAAACAGATGAACCACCGAAACTACAGTAGAAGTATCTTCTACAAACACTGTTGTTGCTGGTCTAACTTGTATACAGTAGTTTCACAAAGTCTTTTGCATATAATTAGACGATCCTGATGTCCAAATAATAAAAAAAGAACTGTGTTAGTGATCGCAAGAGATGGATTCACGGATACTGTTGAGACCTCAGAAAGCTTTGATGGTGGAAAGTGCTTGTGTCGAGCCGAGTAGGAGAGCTGTGAGCTGTCTCCGTTTTCACGTGGTACATGTGCACTTAAGGTTGAAGGAAAAGCCATGAGGCCTAGATTTGTTTACACGTCTGGGTCTCTGCAGGGGGTTCCTGGAAGACAACATAAATATGTCATGCACGTGTCATGTGATACAACTTGGACCACGTTTTTGTACTGTAACCTGTATTCTTGAAATATTCCCTTGAGGGCTTTTGTTTCCTTTTTTTTTTTTTTTTTTTTGGAAGTGGAAGAACTGTTCAATGGAACCAAATTCTTTTATACGTGAAAAATGTGAGCAACGTTGTTTGAAATAATAACGTCCTAGATGAAACACAGGATGGATCCTGAACTCTGTGAAGTGCATTGTTTTTAAGCTTAGCCCAGAGACCGTCTCAATGACCCAGGAGCCTCTGGATGGGCGTTTTAACCGTGGGGTTACTGACACGCATCTTCACCTCCACACACGAGCGAGTCGATCGTCAGAAGAAGAACAGCCTTGTGCAATACACCTGTCCAACACTCAGATGACGCGCTCATGATGTATGTGAATAGAGATGTAGAAAATGCAGAAGCACATTCTCTGACTTTTTATTCTACATGGAAAATTCCTGGTCTGTTGTTCTTCTTATTACTATACCAGCCAATATTTTACAGTGATTTTAAGAAGTAAAAAAAAAAAGAAAAAAAACTTTTTGTAAGATTCTGTATTTTGCAAAGTACTTAAATGTTTATACAATACTTTTGGGTTGGAGAACCGTGGGTAGAGCTTGGAAATTCTGTGGAACATTTTCAGGTTTCACATCTAACAGCAGAACTATGGGTTTGGTTGGTCTAGATCTCACATCAGTCTGTCTGTATTGTTTCTTTTTAAAGTATTTATTTTAAGGGGCCATTATGTAAGCTTTACTGAATTGATGGCGCAAACGTTATAATATGTTGATTAATGAGTGCTTGTTGTCAATTTCTTAATTTGAAATTAAATGCTATATAGAACATCTTTGTGGCATTTCAGCATCTACGGTGTTTTTATACACATTTCTCTGCATTAATTTTTCCCTGTGCAAATATTGCTATATTGCTATATATATGCTGATTATATTTAGGGGAGTTGTGTTGCTAACATCTCACATTAGATCTCAGGTGTCAAATAAGTCTTCACCCTGCGCAAATATTTGCTGATTATATTTAGGGGAGTTCTGTTGCTAACATCAGATATCAAATAAGTAGTAGCAAAGCTCAACATGAACCTATTCAAAGACAACATTCTTTAAAGACTACTGTGAAGTTAGTTTCCCTCTTCCTTCAACGCTTTTCAGCAATTCCAAGTTTCTCAACGAGCCGTTTTACCATTGTGTTTTTCACCGAGCTTGCCCCTGCGCCGATACCCAATTGACTTCTACAACTGTCTCTGGAGAAGAAGTCTTGTATGACAGGAAGACGTTAAGCCTCCTCTCCCTGTCGCCTCTGCTGACGCCTCAAGGCTCGGGGAGAACAGAGGAGAGGGGGGCAGAGGAAGTGAGGCAGACATTTGCACTGCTTTGATGTGATGCCAGGAGTTTGCCAGCCCTCAGCTTGAATGATGTTGAATGCAGGGTTTAGGGAAGGGAAATTTGCTTTTGCCTCAAACTTACACAAATGTCCAAATCAAACGTCAGGAAAGACATTGCTTGGTAAGTGTTGACTAGCCACACAGTGCATAGCATCTCAGGAAGCATTTCTATATTTCTTGCTTATATTCATCACTAATAAGTGCCAGAAACTTTCCCCAAAAAGTTCCGCTGTCGACAAAGTTAACCTTAGTCTATTGAGGTGATTTTAGGTGAAGTTATAATCAGTCTAAGACTTCTTTTGTGGTTTATAATCACACTCCATTCTCACATTTTGACCCTAGTAGTAGTAGTACAGTCTTCACAACCGCACTTTACTGCATACTTTAGGTATTACTAGTGTTTTTGACTTTAAAGCACATTTTTCACTCTTGACCAAACAGTTTATTTCTGCTGTGGGTGTAGAGTGGGACCCTTCTCCCCTGGGAGGGGTCTCCCAGGCCAAGCCAGGACAGTACCCTCTCTGTCCCCAGACTTACGCTTTTCCACTGTCTAGCTTAGGAGCTAAAGTGAAGCATAATAACCAAAAACCGCACTGACAGCCTCAAAGTTTCCTGGCACTGGGGGTTCAAACAGCAGCCTTGTGCAGCTCTGGAGGGTGCATGAAAATAGTAACAGCTAATTACATGTTAGCTTTGTGTTTCCCATGCAGAGCGAGAGCAACGGTCACGTGCATCAACCCCCCCCCCCCCCCCACCCGACCACACCCCCCAGCATACAGTCTTGCCCTCCAGCATCGCCCTCTTTCATATGCCACATAAGTAGGTAAATGAGCAACCAGGTAGGTACTCACCCACCTGTACTCACACACACACACATACAGTGTTTGTGCAAACCACACACACCCAACCTTCAGTCAACATGAGCAAACGAAGGAGTGTAAGAGAGACGGTTTGGCAGCTGGGTCACACGAGGAGGAGGAGGAGGAGGAGAGGAGGACCCTGCCCAAAAGGCTTTCCTCTCCCATAAAACACATCAAAGAGAGCCGACTGTGGTTAACGTGGCGGTGCCATGCTGTCGTCCCTCATGTTGAAGTCAAACACAACATTAATGACTGAGGAGGGAGGGGGAGCTGGGTGTGTGTGTGTGGGGGACGCCCTGCTTGTCCTTCAGCGCTGGGAGAACACGTCCCCTGAGCAATCCACATCTGAGCTGTGGAGACAGCCCAGCCAGGCAGGGCCCGGCCCAGCCCGGCCCAGCCCAGCCCGGCCCAGCCCCCCACTCTCGCCTCCGCCAGAGCTCCTGACCAACAACCTGCCTCTCTCACTGCCTCTCACAACCACCTGATCCAACATTTCTGCTTATCCAAAAAGCGTCTGTTCCACTTCCTGGCCTGTACTACAGAGAAGATGGCATATTGTCAGATACATACAGTTGCCCTACAGTATATCACAAAGAATATTCAGACATTGTTCTTTATTATTCATTGACCTTGGTGTCTAAACTTGCTCTCCAAGGTGTTAAAGCCGTGATGTGGAGTGTGGTGGCTGACTCGACTCATTAGCACCGGCTGTTTCCCAAAGACAGATCAGAGACCAGGGGCTCTGGAGGACCAATCAGATCTCTCATTCTCTTTACATCTGTAGCTGCATAGCCTTGGGTACCAGAATAGACTGCTCATTCCCTCTGGTTTAATCCCATGCTACGTTAAACCATACACGTCCTAACTTTACTCTGTGCTACAGAGATCACTTGTGATGTTGCTTTTTGAGATCTTATCTAGAGGAACTATAATGGACATGAGAAGGTCTACTCGCCCCATTGAACACCCTGATCAGGGTCATGGTCGTGCCTGACCACACTCTGTCAGATGACCTTACCATCTGCGCTCCCCCTGACTTGGGGGAGTTTGGGTAGGAGGATGGGGGCCCCGGAGATGGGAGTCTGGATGGTTAAATCGTTTAGGCCGCCATGCTCCCTGGATGTGGGCGTGGGGAACAGTAGTCTCTGAGCTATTGATCTCCCCTGTGACACACAACCAGCCAATGAGAGGCTGAAGGGCTCTCAGACGTAGTCAGTGGAGCAGGACCCGAGGCACTGACCTGGAGCCAAAGGCCAGGGCCTGCGTGACGGCCTCTAACCCAGCACCAGCACAGTCTATCCAGGCTGGATCAAGGACGGGTGTGCTATACTCATGGGGGTGGAGGTGGAGGTGGGAGTGGGGGGTAAGGAAAGCACTGATCCTTCCTATTTACACCCACACGTCAATGGATTCTCCTGCTGATGGCAATAAAAAAGGTACCAATTGTGTTGTTGACCTGCAGCATCAGTAAGCATTGGGATTCACTGGTAGGATGAACTACTGTTAAACCAGCATTGTAAAAATAAGAAGGAAAGGAACCTTTATTGATCATGCAATTAAAAGTCTTTTTTGTATTGTCCTTTTTACACGCAACGTCACATAGGGCTTCACATATGCACTTCTGCGCGTGCCATGACACACACATGCGTGTGCAGTCTGTGGCAACACCAACACACACACACATGCTCAAGTTTCTACTGATGAAATTCCCTCTCTGCTTTTCTCCCATCATATTGTCCTTCCTCTGAGGGCAGTCGGGAGCAAGGAGCAGCCATATCAAGGCGACCCGGAGCCAAATCCAAGTGCTCACTCATGTCCTGACCAGGGTCATGGGCAGGAGAGCGATGAGTTCTGCGTGTTTGTATATTGGAAGTCTTTTGGGAGGAAACCCATGTGAGCACAGGGAGAACATGCAAACTTCACACAGAAAGGCGCTCGTAAGGAAGGCATGTTACAGTGTGTGACTAGCAGAGTGGGATTGTTATCGATGGAATGTTTATTTGTGTTCATTGTTGCAGCTTTTCTACAGCTTTGTGTATTTTTCAGGACTATCTGCATTTGGTAATATTGGGACAGGAAATCTGCTGGGAGGAATATTGCTGGATAGTATTAGCCATGTGTCAGCATCTCACATATCTGTCCTCTTGACCTCACACCAAACTGTTATGTTTAAGATTACTGCAGTTCTCGCCCTATTTGGACACACTAACACAAATTACTTGTGTTCCTCCTTTCTCACTTGCTCTCTAAGAAAACACAGAACAAAGGCACGACACACACTGTGTGTGAATGAGACCTGGTTTGCCTGCCCATGCAAAGTGGATTAGGAACTTTCAGATACTGGGCGTTACTACTGAGCGCAGAAAAAATCCTTGTAAAGGCCTCTCAGGATCACTCTTTCTTTATTTCTCTCCCCCTCCTTTCTCCCCCTTCTTTCTCTCCCTCCTGTGTACTGGTCAGAAGGACCAGTATTTGACACGTCTGTGAGAATTTCCCTGAGGCTTGGGCACAAACAAGCCCTAAACCATGTGACTTGGGAGAGACCCTGGGATGTGGGTTTGGAAACAGGACCAGGAGAGAAAAAAGAGCGAGCTGTGGTTAAACAGTGTCATGCTGAGTTGGTCGTGAGAATGATTTATGGTTTTGGGCTTGTTTTTAAATCTGATATCTAAGAGAAGGAGTGTTACAATTATGACCGACCAAGATCCATTCGTCAGCTGTGTACTGTATTCTGCCCAACTGACAGCCTCTCTCATTTCAGATTTCACATTTTTAATCAGTAAAATGTCATTTAATACTGTAAAGTTAATCAGAAATAAGTGATCTGCACATGGTGGGATAGAGTCTCACATCAGTGAACACAGAAAAATAAATCATGTGAGGCAAAAAAAATTGGGCAGATTAAAATGATGTGAAAGGACTGTCAGTAAGCTGTTGACAGAGGGGCTGTCTTTGTGTCTGTGTGTGCGTGTGCCCTTACAGTACGTGTGTGAATGCCAGTTCACATATTCAAGCCTGTGCGAGTCAGGGAGGTCTAGATTATTGCACTCGAGAGAAAGACTTCATCTCTGCAGAGAGACTTGTGGAGCAGAACTGTCAGCCACAAACGACACAGCACAGCTTGGAAAGAGACAGCTGCATGAGTGTCAGGACCACCACAAGATCTACGAGAGCCCTCCAGCTCCTCCTGCAAATAGGGTGACAGGCAAAGCTGTCTCCCTAAAAAATACAGAACTCACAGAATGAATAATAGCTTCAGGCCGCCAAGCTATCAACTGTGTTCTACTGGAACATACTGTATGCAACGAAAAGAAATGACGAAAAACCTAGGCCTAGATGGTGGGATTGAATTTCATTGAATTCTTGCACTGCATTGCTACTTTTCCAGCCCAGCAGTCTAAGCACCTAATGGGAGCTTGTGGAAAATAATCTCTTAGTGCCACTGCCTCCATGCTGGCTGTATGATTAAAACCCTCCTCCATGTTAAACAGACAGCCATTCCTCTTGAGCCAGGAAATGTTTGGCCAGGGGACTGCATGAGGTCAGCGGGGAGCCATCTTACATTCAGGGAAGAGAGCTTTGAGGATGTGCGCTAAACTGTAGCTTGACATTGAGATGAGAGACAAGGGGTGGTGGGGAGGGAGGGGTGGGGGGCGAGGGGCGAGGGGGGTGGGGGGTAGAGTCAGCATCGTAGCTCGGGCGAGTGATGTTGTGTCTGCTCTCTGCAGCACACGTCAGTTCACAGCATGAGTGTGTTGAGCTGGAGATGTCTGAAGGTGATATGCCTCTTAGGGACTTCCTGATCAACCTGTTCTAACCCAGCTGTATTCTGACCCAGTGTGTATGTTTAATGTGGCTCAACGGTTTGCTGTGACTGCCTTGGAAGACCTTGGATTGCTCATTCACCAGCATACGTCTCTGTGTGTGTATGTGTGTGCGTGTGTAATCTTTATGTTTGGGTTTTACCAATGTCACGCTAGAATCCAAATCTCTTGTGGTAGAAGTTTAATCTTGACAGCAGACTTTAGCTCCTAAGAGAGGGGTGTGGTTGTGACCTTCCAACCTATAATCTGTCTTTATGAGACAGGCCAAATGGAAGATACTGTATGTGAGGAGAGACAACAAAGCAAGGATATTTTACACCCCAAAAATAAAACATGTATCTCCTTTGCCTGGCATCCTTCATTTATATGATTTAAAATGCACGTGTGTGTTTGAACGGGTGGCACTGTGGATCAAACAGTAATGTCTTGTAAGCATCAGTACTATCTCATGTCTCTGTTCATTACTGTGATCCTGTAATCCTGGAGACAGACCTTTAGTCTAATCAGTCAATTAAGGTCAAGTGCTGTAGACAGACCGCAGCGTTGCCAGGACACCACAGGTGCCCCTGTCCTCAAGACAACCGAGACACACCCACTGGCAACCCTTTTAAATACTGCTGAATCCCTACGTTTCTCCCCTCAAATGAATCGTCGGGGGACTGACTCACAACCCCCCCCCCCACACACACACACACACATACACACACCCACACACACACACACACACACACACACACACACACACACACACACACACACACACACACACACAGTAGCCTGGCTTGGTGCTAATTCCTAGTGTTGTCATTCTAAGGGACTGGTGCACTATAGCCAACTGTATTACATCCCCTCTGCCAAGCTTGAGTCAATCCTATTACATTCACTTTCATCATAACCAAAACATCTAGATTAGATTTCCCTGTTTGATCCTCTCACACACAGGGCCTGGAGCGAGGCGTTTGGAGAAGAGGTAGATGTGTTTACAGTAACGTAGAGCATCGATAAGACGTTGCTGTAGACAGCGTGGCAGGTTAGTAGATGGCTCCCTCTCGTTCTACTGAGAACTGAGCCAGGGGGAACCTGATATGCTGAGCGTGGCTCTGCTGCATCTGAGAGCTATATCATACCTGTTACCTCTCTGCCTTAATCACTCTCTTCTAGTTAATCCGCTGAAATGTTTGGTTTTCGGCCAGTGCCCAGACAAAGGGGGCGGTCTGATCCATGTGAGGAAATGCCTTTGATTTGCTCGGAGGGATTACACAAAGGAAGGACGTTTGATTTCGGTTCGGTGGCGGAAAAAGAGGAAGAAACCCGAAACGTAGACGAGAGGGAAAATCTTGACCAGATGGTCAGAGTGAGATTATCTTCCAAACGTGGTGGGCCGGCCTCTCTGAGCACAATGGCAGCACAGTCATTTAGAGATGTAGGGGAGTATGTAGATACCACAGAGGGAGAGACAAGAGGAAAGACCCACTCTAGCCCACTCACTGCCAGGGAATGAACACCTTGCATAATAGGTGGTGTTAGGCGTTTACAGTAGCATCTACAGCCATTTACGCATTACCTGGTGGCCTGTTTGTGGCTGTGTGTGTGTGTGTGGGGCTGTGTGTGTGTGTGTGTGGGGCTGTGTGTGTGTGTGTGTGTGTGTGTGGGGCTGTGTGTGTGTGTGTGGGGCTGTGTGTGTGTGTGTGTGTGTGTGTGTGGGGCTGTGTGTGTGTGTGTGTGTGGGGGGGGGGGGCTGTGTGTGTATGTGTGGCTGTGTGTGGATGGGTGGGTGTGTGTGTGGCTGTGTGTAGCAGGGAGTGCCAGCTGAAGTAATAGTTATTTGTGTTTTGATCTCCCTCCCATACCCTGCTGTATTGAAACACGGCACCGCCCACACTTGTCTTGAGCAGTTTTCCCACATCTGTGTCATGGCTCAAATATCACCCCACACCCCCACCAACCAGGCATCAAGCTCAGCCAGAAGCACACAGCCCAGCCCAAGCCTTACACATATCCGACTCTAAAGTTTGTCTAATCTCCTGTCATCTCAGACCAAGCCCCGAGTCCTCCTCAAGCCCAAAATAGAATCTTCCAGGAAAAATATGGGATTATAATAAATGTTCGGGGGACTTGGGGAGGTGATAAATCAAATAACTTTCAGTCTGAATTTAGAGATCAGAGAAATCAGGTCAAAGAAATCTTTGAACGTGAAACATCAGCACAAATGCCGATGGAGTACACTGAAACATCCACCAGTTTATCTAAACACATTTCAGTTCGTCCCCATGTGAATCTGTGTCCTGATCCCTCTATAGCTAGGGGTGTCAGGTGGCTGAGTGGTGAGGGAGTCGGGCTAGTAATCAGGAGGTTGCCAGTTCGATTCCCGGCCGTGCAAAATGACGTTGTGTCCTTGGGCAAGGCACTTCACTCTACTTGCCTCGGGGGGGAATGTCCCTGTACTTACTGTAAGTCGCTCTGGATAAGAGCGTCTGCTAAATGACTACATGTAAATGTACTTACTGTAAGTCGCTCTGGATAAGAGCGTCTGCTAAATGACTAAATGTAAATGAACTTACTGTAAGTCGCTCTGGATAAGAGCGTCTGCTAAATGACTACATGTAAATAGCTAGGCCTGCCTCCTGGGACGCTTCAAACTTCAGTAGGGATTCACCACTTCCTGTGTCGCTGCGATGACCCGTTTCTATTGACTACTTGTGATTTTGACTGGCTGAAAGACGGAACGGATAGTGTGAGAACCAGGCAGTGGAGAATAGGTAGAGCGGAGTGGTTGCCAGGGTGAATATACTCTGTTCCACCAAGCTGTTCTCTGATAGGCCGGGGCTGCTACTGAGGGAAAGGAATCCCACCAATTGGAAACAATTGGTGTTTTGTTGCCGGGCCAGGCTGTCCCAACACAAAGCTGACATTTATTGGCAAGAGGGCTGGCCTTCAGGTTTAAAAAGGTGACACTTCAAGAAAATGGCTGGCTATTGTGCCCATTTGTTGAACTCTTTACTCCGCCAGCACTCTGCCAACCTCAGTCTGTCTCTTTACAATCATTTTGCTTTTGCACTTCTTTTTATATGAAGCTTTAATGAATTGACTCACTTCCTCAGATTATACCTCCTTTCATTACTGAACCTGATCTAATTAAAGAAAATACATTCCTTTGCATCAGTCTGTCTTTCTAAGGATGAGGAATCCTTTCAAGACATTCACCATTCAGATACATTTATAACATACTCTCAATGCTCCTGTATATAGCTCTGAAATATTCAATAGTTTCCTCTGCCTCTCATCTCCTGTTGCACAGCACTGTGCTGCCATGTAGCAGAGTAAAGGACACTGGACCCTCTTCACCGGGTGCCAACATGGCGGCACTGCTCATTGTAACCAATCAACAGAGACCAAAATGTGCTAATTGCTGCCAGCTGCCAGTGTCATTAATCTGATTATTAAATGTGTAAGCCTACAGTCTGCAGTAATATCGGTTGAATAGAGTAAAGCAGGGCTCTGAAACACCACACAAAAGAAGCTAATGTTAGCATAAAGACGAGATTGTGGCATTTAGAACAGATTTAACTAGAGCGTGGTCTAATCCAGACGTGCTCATGAAACAGATGCAAACCACCCTTTCAAACAAAGAATAGCCGACGTCGACTAAATCACGTAATGTTTTGGTTTGGAACATGGGACCCAGGCTCTTTTTACATATTTTATTGAATCACCATCACGTCACACGCAGGGCTGCGTCTTCCGTTTCAAAAACAAAAGGATAATAGTGACCTTTTTTGACTCCTTGCTATTTGAAGGTAAGCCTGGCAAACCAGGGAAAACTCCAGTAGTTCAAAACTGATGGAAAGCAACATCAGCTGAGTTATTCTATCAGCATGTTCTCTTTTGGATTTTTTTACTGCATCTTCTGTAACTTTATTGGATTGAAAGCAAGCCAAAAACGTACAGCAAGGCTTAGATGTCTGCTTTACATGGAAAACTTCAGACAGGGTTTACATTCATCTCTCACATGGGTTTACGAAGCTCTATGCTGAAACATGCAGGCTGACGTCAGAAGAGCATCAAAGATTAGCAGCACCAAAGGTCTCATGCCTTTGTTCCTCTCCCAGGCTCTCTGCCATCTCCTTCTGATTGACAGGGAACGACGTGGACATGACTATCAGGCAGGGAATCTCAATCCTCAAAGGTCTTGTCGTTTCTTTACGTGATTACTTTAACGTGATGATCGTCTCTACACACATGACAGTTGTCCTCATGCAAGCTTAATTGACTTTCGATAGAGTGTTTTTTTCTTTTTTCTTCTTCAGATCAACATGACAGAGGCAATTCAACTGTGCTCTGGTACAAGATGGCATCGGGCCGTCCTAATGTCATCTGTGAGGCCTGAATCTCAAACTGCCAGCCAGTAATCGTCAGCTGCGCACGAGTAATTGAATTTGGCAGACGGGCTTAGACAAAGGGCTCTAATTGCATTACTCTGTTGGTCCATGACAACAATAGGCCGACTGAAATCCGCCCCCTTGGCTTTGCTAATTGCATATGTAAATTAACAGTATTTGGCCTTAACGAGGGGGGAGAGTTAATGTCAAACAGGACGCCCTCCAATAACTCAGACCTTTCTGTGGTGCTTAGCGTGCAGGAACGGCGTGCAGGAAAGTAATCTGTGTTCCAATTGGTCTGATTGCCACATACATCACCCTGTTTTCAAAAGCCAGTGATGATTTTACGGGGCTTCATCGAGGTGAGATTTACAGAGCTAATCCTAACGTAAGAGCGTCTGCTAAATGACTAAATGTAAAATAAATGACTAAATGTCTCGGGTTTAACAGCTTCACGTTACATCTTCCAGTTCTGTGTCACGCTGTGGTGGAGGAAGGTCGATGGGATGCAGGGAGGAGGTCACATCTCAGTTTTTTACATTTAGTCATTTATTTAGCAGACGCTCTTATCCAGAGCGACTTACAGTAAGTACAGGGACATTTTCCCCGAGGCGAGTAGGGTGAAGAGCCTTGCCCAAGGACACAACGTCATTCGGCACAGCCGGGAATCGAACCTGTAACCTTCAGATTACTAGCCCGCTTCCCCAACCGCTCAGCCACCTGACTCCCTGTTCCTCCTTCTCTTTTCTCCCTGCATCCGTTTTGTTTTCATGGCTCTCCTCCTCCTGTCCTCCATCCCCCCGTTGCGGAGCTGACGTTCTCAGAGAGACACGGCACATCTGGAGATGGGGCCGTGGGGGCCAGCCCGGCGCCAGGGCCTGCTCTAAACCAGCGCCACGGAAACACTAACGCAATAGACATTCACATGCACACGGACGTACACACGTACACAAGCGTACGCGCACACGCTGCACTGTAGTGACTGGTCGAGCTGCTGTTACTCTGTTTTGATATTCAACACCTTGTTCATTATGCATGGGTATAGCAGTCTTTAGATTTTGTCTGGAACATTCTTGTTCACCCAATGGCCAATTTTTATTTAAACAATAAAACACACAGGCTCCCTCCCTCTTAGGAGAAAAACCCCCCAGAAGTGTCCTTTTGAAAGCTGCTTAGTTTAATCCAGAGAAATGAAGAAAAGCAGATAGCATTCCTCTGTCTCTGAGGCTAGTCAGACCCACATGCGTGTTAATTGTTCACAGCTTTTATAATCCGTTCCTGTTCCCCATATGGGATCTGATCCAGTGTCTGCTCCAGATTAACATGCAGCCACGTGAACCTCCGATAGCACAGGCAGGCTGGATCTCTGTCTTCAACACCCTTGTCTGGATGGACTGAAACCTCCCTCCCTCAATCTCCCTCTCTTTCTCAGAGCTTTGACTTTTGCTGAATTTGGCCTATTGTACAGACACATATTATGGCAAAGAGAGCTGACGAATTAGTACTGAAGTTGTTTTGCTTCTGGAGGTGAACAGACGTTAACAGTACATAGTAGGGGGTCAGATGGCTGAATGGTTAGGGAATCGGGCTAGGAATCAGAAGGTTGTCGGTTCGATTCAGGCTGTGAAAAATGACGTTGTGTCCTTGGGCAAGGCACTTCACCCTACTTGCCTCGGGGGGAATGTCCCTGTACTTACTGTAAGTCGCTCTGGATAAGAGATAAATGTAAATGTAAATAGATGGACACTTTCAGAAGTTTCTATTCGACACGCCGCTGAATCCACAAAATAAAACGGAGCCGCCACGGAAACAAAACGGCGTCCTGCTGGCCGAGCGCCAGGCCTCGGCCTCTGCTTGTCAGCTTTTGAGTTACAAAAGCAATTACACTAAGAGGAGAGACGTTGCCTGCTGGGGTAGGAAACGCACAATGATGAGGAAGATATGTCTCACGTGTCCCACAAGCCTCTTCAGGATCACAGATACTGTCCCCCATTGTTCAGGCCCCCCCCCCAACCAAACTCAGGGAGAGCACACAGCAGAAGCCCCAACGAGGTGAAGAAGCCCCCCCCGCCCCCCCCCCCCCCCCCCCCCCGTAATCTCTGGTTAATGTGCCTGTGGTAGAGCAGCAGACAGGCTCTAGGCTCTGCAGAGTGGCCCCCCTGGACCTGGGGTTTATGGGCCTGGGGTGGCGGGCCCCGGAGGAGACAAGGCTGGGGGAGGGGCGGGACGGAGGAGAGACAGGGCAGTTAGGCAGCGCTGCTCCGGGCTGATGGGGCACCAGGGAGCCCTCCATCATCACCATGGCTCCCCGTCCTGTTGTGCCTCCGCTTGGGCGCTGTGTGTCGGGTTTCAGGCACATGGAGAACATTATCTGTGATGCTAACAGGGCGTCCCCCCCCCCCCCCCCAGCACACCAAGCGAGCGCAGCGACACTGGTCGAGCCAGTCTCCCAGTGCCTGGAGGTCTCCTTTTGTTTTCTCTACAAACACAGGCTACATTTAAGACTTGTTGCTGCAAGACAGCCGAGGTTTACCACAACTGAAACTCGTGTCGTAAAGTCAGTTAGCAGGTCGAGGAATGTGACCGGAATGTCACTCGTGACGATGTGTTATTCCGTTAGGGGTAAACAGCCTTTAATTGATTGCATTTTCGTTTTCCCTATGTGACTGGTTAGTCGCATAGTGTCAAACTGGTCTGGACTGGGCCTGAAAAACGGCCCCGGCCCACAGCCGTGTATTATTATTATATATTTTTTGCATTATGCCGCGGCCGTTTGGGAAATCGTGAAATCTCCCGACTCTCCCGACGACCAGTCCGACCCTGGTGTCAAACCTCCACCAAGTCTCCAGCTGTGGACATCAGCAGAGGCTGAAACTCCTCATTGTGTTCCTGCTAGTTAAGTATAAAATCCCATCTGTTTCCTGTCCTGTAACAGCCTGGTTGGCCTCTCTGTATCAACAACACTCCCTCTCCTCCCGCCTAATTGAATAACACTCAAGTGTCCTCCTATTCCCGAGCGAGCTGCCATTGACACAGCTAGGGAGGCGAGAGAGGTTATGGGAGAGATGAGCGCTCCAACACGTTACTACATTACTCAAGTACGTACAGCATATCATCTGTTGATTGTGGGGTCGGGGGGAAAGGAGAATTGCTGGGGTGTGTCCGCCAACTTGGACTCTTCCCAGGAACACATTTCTCTCGCTCATTCCACAATGACCTCAGTATCCCTTGTCACAGCCAGCTCACCTTGATTTACACATTCCATGCAGGTGGACTCTGACTTTTAAAGCAGGGGAACAGTCAAACATTAAACCATGTCAAACAACAGGGCGGGGAGGTAGGATATTTCCCACCGGTCGTGCCCTGAGAACGATCCAGGCATATCATTACATCAGTGACTTCCTCCCCTTTTATAAGACTGCTTGCCACTCGGTCCCAGCACCTTCATGTTTCCTGGCACGTTCAGCGAGTCGGAGCACCCCCACTTTACCGGGGCACCGTGAAGTCAAACGACGGGTTTGGATCAGACAGGAGTCCTGCTGAGCTCACCCAGGCGGACCCACCTGTTCCCTGGGTTCCTCAGAACAGGAGCCGGGCCTGCGTGGGAGAAGCCTTTGTGCTCCGACCCAGAGCTCACAGAGCAGCGCTAGGTGTTCAATTTCATGCTGTAATCAGTGTGCAGCTCAGCCCAGTCTTAGCCTCGGGGACGTACTCGGGTGGAGGGAGCTGTGTGGTGAATTCTGTGAGGAGCTCCTACCCTGATCTTGTCGGGAAAGACGCTACGAGTCTGCCCTGCTGTCATTAACATACAGAGAGGAGGGCAGCATTCATGGGGAGGGAGGGAGGGGGGGGGGGGGGGGGAGGGAGGGAGGGAGGGAGGGAGGGAGGGAGGGAGGGAGGGAGGGAGGGAGGGAGGGAGGGAGGGAGGGAGGGAGGGAGAATGGAAAGACCTTGGTGACAAAGTGTGCAATTATATCAGGCAGCCTGCTCCCGTCACCCCTGTCTGTAATCACTGGCAGAATGAGATGACAGTCTGGTGATCTCACCTGAGGCCGAGCAGATTCCACCGCCCCACCCAGCACAGTGTCTCTGTCACCTCTCCCTGCCTACACAGATCCCAGCCTACTGCCCCCTGCGCTCCCCTGCATCTCCGCTCTGAATGCATAATGATAGACTTGCTCACATAAAGCCTGCTCCAAAAAGATAATGATGCGTAATGCGAGTCGTGACTGGCACCTCGGCGAGGACGTATGGAAAAATGGAGCTCCAGAGGGGAAGGTGGGTGAGAACGCCGGAAGTTCTGCCCACCGCTGGATAATAACACGAGCACGTCTGCCTTCGTTCTCCGTCAGGTCTCATTCGCCCCACAGTCTATCCAGTGTTCAGAGCGAAGGGGTGTGTGTTGTGTGTGTGTATGTGTGTGTGTGGGAGGACACAGCTAGCTGGCAAGATGGCGTGGGCCACTGGAGATTTGTAATGACTGACTCAACCCTTATCTTTATCCAGACACGTGGAGTGGGGGGGATGAGGTCACACTTTCTTTCTCTCACATTTACTTCGGCAACAATGGGTTCGTTTCAGGCTCTGTTTAGCATGAGAAATGAATGGGCTGGTTTATTGATCCCATGGTTGATTATTGATGCACGTCTTCAGGGTTCCACAGTCGCAGATCGAGTACAGAGGCAAAAAATTGTTGAGCTGCAATTAAATCTAATTAATTCAGTTAGTCACACCATGGTGCTCTGTAACTTTGGTACCATCTTAAGGCTAGTAAAACAATGTGTAATTAATGCCCATCTTCTCACTCTTCATAAGGTAAGGGTATCGTTACAACTTACACTGGGAATGAAATTAAGAAATTGTTTTATTCAGGAGGTTCTTGGACCCATAGGCTCATAAAATGCATTTTGGAGGGATATCAAAAAGAGAAATCCAAACCGTTCCATTTTATGAGCAAAACGAAGCTTTCTATGCTGATTCATTTCTGTAACTGCGGTTTTCAGTTAAGAGCGTGTCCCTAGAGGGGGAGAACATTGCAAATCAGGAGCAAAACAGCATAGTAAAAGGGGTTAAATTCTACAAAGCCACAGTTAATCTGTGTGTATGTGTGTGTGAGTGCATGTGTGTGTACAATAGATGAGGAATAAAAATTCTGTGTAATTGTACAACCCAGTACTGTCAACTGTCTATTCTCAACCAGCCAATCCAAAAATTGAAATTATTTGCATTTTTATTGATTTATAAAGGCCGGATGAACTGACAGGGCGGATAATTCTGGAAGCTTCAATTACTGGGAAAAGAAATACAATACCTTTCACAATACCCTTTACTACATTCTCACATGGTCATGTTTTCCCAACAGCCTTCCCTGTGTTTCTCTCATTCATACCAACCTTCTTCTAGCTCTCTTCACACAAGAATTAATCTGTCTACCAACTGTAATCATCCTTAGTCCAAGGGCACTGTGCAGATTAACCCTTCGGGTCACATGACCCAAAGGTTCATAACGAACCATCGTTGTGTTTACCCAACTTTACCCAATACAAAAACAAATAAAAATAATTTTCTTTTAACATTCGCAATGTGGGGGGTCTGAGACAGCCCAACGGTTAAAAGAAAATGCTTAACTTTGTTTTTGTATGCGGTAAAGTTGTCGCAATACGACGGTGGGTCACAATGACTGATGGGTCAGAATGACCCGAAGATAACACAAGGGTTAAAGCACTTCCTTGTGAGAAAGGATTTGGGTTTCTGTGAGGAAAAATAAAGAGATTCATCCACGGAAACACAGTTGTTCTACTGAGGAACTGGACAGGCTCTCCAACTTCAACCCAGTAGACGATGATCCTGCAGACAGGGTTACGGAAGAAGAAGACGACCTCCCAGGTCCCCCGCGTTCTCCTTTACTGCTTAGCGGTCAACAAGATAAGTAAAACGTCAGGAGGATTTGAGAAATGAGGTAATAACACTACAAATGGCCTTGAGCGGGCATAAATTGCAGGCGTGGCGGGGCATCTAGCTTAGAGAAGGGCCTTCTGCAGACAGCAAAGGATGACAGAGTCAGGGTTGTGGGGTCATGACCTGTCTTCATGCGTCTTGTGGTCACAGAGGAAATAAAGATGGATGAAGGGTGAAGAGGTGACTCAGTCCTCTGAACCTCCCACCTATCCATCCATCCAGCCAGCAGCTCTGCTCCCCCCCTCATTTACAATGGGACAGGTATTGTATGACGACCAGGCCTCCTCCACACAATACAATAACACCTAGAGTGCACATACAGTACCAGGAGGATCCACCCAAAAAGATCTCTTTCTCTCAGACAAAAGAGATCGGGGGGGGGGGGGGGGGGGGGGGATGGAGCTTGTCTCACTGATCACAGGGCTCGCTCAGCTCTCCAAGCGAGCCATGTTTGAACTGTCGTTCTAGAGGAGGGAGCGAGAGGAGGAGCCGTAACTGAAGCTCCTCTTCTCTGCAGCCTGTTGGTGGATTGATTTCATTATCTCGCAGATGGACGGAGTGCTTTGTCAACAACGCCCCTTTCCGGCAGGCGGGGGGGGGGGGGGGCCCTGACCTTTCACCCTGACAGGACGCACCTTCTGGGGGGCAGGCCCCCTGCTGCTGCCTCGCCGCTGTTTAGACAACATGAGGAACCAGTCCCCTGACCAGGGAGAACGACCATCTGTCTTTACAACATCCCTGTCACACAGGCAACACACTCGCCTTCATCTGCTAGCTGGTCAAACACTTTACTGGAAAGCCCTACTGAATCTGGACTCAAGGTTGAGTCTACAGAGCTTCACAACATCTGCCACAAGCAGGTCAGACTTACGTAACGGCAGCCAGTGGTCGTGTTGCTGTGATCCCCAGATCCCAGTTCTAGAGTAATCTCTCTGGATTTACCTCACCAGCGGTTATTCCTTTGGATTTACTTCACCATGGCTCTCTAATGTGCAGGTGAAATATTCAATGCCCTTTCGGGAATGGAAGAGATAGTGTCCCTGTGGGTAATTACCTACCCCTGATGCCCCCTCCACTTCCCGGCTTGTGATGTATGTACTGGAATCACTGCAAATCTTGTTCAGATGTTAAGCAGGTTAAAACGGGCCCAGGCCACCATCGTACCACATAGAACCCACAGTACATCGTTTTTTCTTCCTCCCTTGCGTAATTAAGAACCTGATGAACTTCATCATATTTGCTCCAACAAATATCCCATCCCTCCACAACCTAGTTGACACTAATGGATTCATTATGCATCGCTAACCCCCAACTAATTCCTCGTGTGCAGGGAGTCGTACCAAAAGGTCCCTTCATGGCCGGTGATTCATAGGCTGGCTGTGGCTGTGCCCCCAGAGAGTGTACTTTGATAATCTCTGAGTATTAGGGGAAGACAGTGAGCAGGCAGACAGCCTCTCTAAATGAAGCACCACTTCACATGCACTTGGACAGAGTGGCGCAGAGCTCCCAGAGAACCAAGCAGACGTGGTGAGAAAGAGTAGCTAAGTGTCAGTAGCTAGCGTTTACACCTAATCCTATGAGCTGGGACCAACTGCCCTTTTGCTCTTTATTTTGGGATCCATCAACATTTTGTGCTGTTCCTGAAAGGCTTTTCTGCACCCTACTTATGTCGTCAAGCAAGCGGTGCTGAATAATTGAGGTGGACAGGGTTGATACGAGTGGACGAGGGAGCCTGTCAGAGTGGTGCAGGTTGAACCGAAACACAGACATAAGCAAAGCCCTGTTGAGAGTCGTCACCTTCTCATGAATACAAAAAAAAAAACGGAGCCACTGAAGCCCAGAGAGAGAGTTACTTCATTATCTTTAGCACTGAGAGACCAGCTGAGGCCACAAACACTGTAGCTGCCATCAGAGCACAGCAAGTTAGCATTAGGTTTGCTCTCACATCCGCCTCGCCGCAGCCGTTTCACAGTCTTTATGAACCTCCATACCAGCACTGCATCCCTGGGTTCATTTCAAACTAAATCTGGGCTTAAGAGCAACCTCAGCACTTCCCTTCTTTTTTTTTTTACATTTTGGATCAGCATTTTTTCCACCACATATTAGATTACTCTCTACCACCCCCCCACCCCCCCGCACCGTGAGTTAGCCAAAGTTTATGGAGCCGCTGATGGAGGTACAGTGGGGTTGGCAGGTAAGTCTTTCCTGAGGCCCCACAGGGGAGGTCTGGAAGGCTCTGCTCTACATAGAGGGTCAGATCATCACTGTGGCTAGGGGAGGAAGAGGAGGGTGATGAACCAGCCAGCGTCCTGTGGCTGGAGATGGGGGCTGTCATCACAAAGGTGATATGTCACTGTCACCACTAGACCTGGGAACTCTTAGACCACCACTGATCAAATACAAGTGGTAAGGGTGGAGGTAGGGGTGTGTGTGTGTGTGTGAAGCGGGGGAGTGGGCTGGAGGATGAGCAGAGCCTAGCGGGCTCTGAGAACAAACAGCTGAGTTTCCTGTTTTGTTGTTTTTTCTTCTGTGGTTTGTCCTTGCAGGCTTTGTGAGGCAACAGAGAAGCACTGCGGAGAAACTAATTAAAGCGCCAAAGCACCGCATCATTACATTTCCATTTGAAAACACACGGGTACGAACAGTGCTGTGAAGATGACCAACCGAACCACCTACCACCAGTATCACAAGGTTACAGCACTTGGGGAACCATGCCATGTTCTGTGTCATCTCCACGGTCTGGCCAATGGAAGAGGTTCTGGGAAGCTGTGTTGGGCAGGCTGCCTCAAGAGCATTTGGAGAAGGGTTAGGTGTCTGGAGAAGGCTTCTCTCGTTGCCAGAGAACAGAACGGCTAATGAGCTCATCTAGCAGAGCTCTGTAGTGAATCCCTCTGAGTCAGGTGGCTGAGCGGTGAGGGAATCGGGCTAGTAATCCGAAGGTTGCCAGTTCGTTTCCCGGTCATGCCAACTGACGTTGTGTCCTTGGGCAAGGCACTTCACCCTACTTGCCTTGGGGGAATGTCCCTGTACTTACTGTAAGTCGCTCTGGATAAGAGCATCTGCTAAATGACTAAATGTAAATGTACTCTGAGTTTACAGCATCCGGGATCCCACGGCTGCTCAATTCAAAACACACATACTGTAGACCTACAATACAATCTGTGTGTGTGTGTGCATGCGTGCGTGTGTGAGAGAGAGAGACAGAGAGAGACAGAGAGAAAGAGGGGGAGGGAGGGACTTTGATACTCATGTTCACCTTGCATATTGTGTCATAACTCACATTTCCAATTCAGGAGTATGTACACGTGCAAGAGGCAAAACGGAACTCAATAACCTATAGAAGTGAGAGTGCCTTGCCGTATGCTGAGTGAGATAAATGTGTTGTTCACCGCCTCCGTGCTGCCAGGGGGCCAAGCAGGAAGTCCTACTGCGCACACAGGAAGTGGGTAATCTGAGCTGGGATGGGGAACAGGAAG
Organism: Osmerus mordax; assembly: GCF_038355195.1. Classification (NCBI taxonomy): domain Eukaryota; kingdom Metazoa; phylum Chordata; class Actinopteri; order Osmeriformes; family Osmeridae; genus Osmerus; species Osmerus mordax. The sequence continues at coordinate 15,145,027 of NC_090060.1, read as the reverse complement.
TGGATGATGGATTACAGGCAATCTGCTGGTGGGGGAGGATGTAGTCAAGCCCTTCCTCACACTCTCAGGCACATGATCACCTGGCAGTTAAGAGTTTCGACAAGAGGAAGTGTTACTGTGGTTAGACCGGGTCAGTTAATTTGGCTCCATGTAAGAGAGATGATTGTGGTTTGGAGTGGGTCTAAAGCTTGTTGATTCATGTAGTGAAAAATTAAACAGCCCTTCATAAATATAGGGATTTCCTTTTGCTTCTTGCTGGAAGTAAAAGTCAACATGATGTTTTCTTTTCTTTACTGATTTTGTTTTAAAACTGAATCTAAATCACTCGTCATACACAGGAAAGAACACCTTGTTTACGAGGCAGCATTGCTCTGACCCACTCAAATCTCACGGTTTTGATGGACCGCAACTCAGTAAAAGGGGGTTAGATTTACAAACTTGACTACAGGCCCAGATAGAGAATCCTGCCGACAGGGCCGTTTCCCAGAGGAGTTTCCCAGACCATGGTGGTCCCTGGGTCATGGACCATGGCCACTTGTGCCGACCAGTGGAGTGACAGGTGCTGCCACATGTGTCTGGGGCTGACAGAAGAGCTTGCTGGCTGTTCCACGCACCTGCCACAGAGGGGCACCGCCAACTGAGAACCTGACATTCCTCACATTCCCTGTGATCGGGGCCGGAACAGCCTCTGTCTGGACCACCTTTTCCTCAGTGTCCAAAAGTGCTTATCCCTGGCGAGTTAAAGCATCATCAGCACTGTTCCTAGCTAGTCTCTGGACCCTGAAAAATCATTTGTAAAATACTGGTGGTGAGAAAAGGGGTCAAGGTCTATGGAGCAGTAAGAAATACAGAATTCTAGATTAGAATAATATGGAATATTTAGCTACAGTACAGTACCTCTTGGTAATACTGTGTTCACATATTGTATAGCCAGTAGAGTTGATGTAGCACATTGGTAGGCAAATGAGACATGCTTACCCCCCCCCCCTCACACACACATACACACACACCATCATGATGATTATTGGGTAAAAGGGAAAAAATCTGTTTTTTGAAATTTCATTCCAAATCGTAGGAATGCTGTAGCAGGAAGCCCCTCTCGAATGTTTAGAGAATGGATTATTCATAATTAATTCAAGAGTTAATTAATTTGGGTGGGAGTGGAAAGGAGGGGAGAGGGAAGCTGGATGTAGGTGGCATCATGCCTGTTCGCACTGCAGCATGTGAGGGTAGGAAGTGGGGCTTGTAACAAGCTCTGTTTCAGGGAGATAAGCCTGTTAGCATCCCCTCAATCAGACATTCGAAACCTGCTGATGTGGCAGATACTCAAGAGGACCATACAGACTGGATGGAGTGTTTGCCAGCATTGTATATACCGTATTCAGTTCCATAAAAAGTAACATACTGTACATCTTACTCTACAGGAACCATGCAATGTCTGTTTACAGCCATTTCTTTAACAAACCTAAAATGCCAGCGTAAAAGAGGCTTCAGAACATTCTTTTGTGTTTGTAAATCTATGATTGAGGGTGAGAATCATGTTCACAATACCTGTCTGTATTACAGACAACGCCTGATTTTCCCCAGCTGGAATCATTAGAAAACAAAGTTAAAAACAAAGTGAAATGTAAAATGATTAACTGTACAAACACAGAATACCCAGCCTGTCTGCCAAGTAAGGCACCACTTCACAGTGTGACAGCTGTGAAGAGGCTCTCCAAGGAAGCTGCAGTCTATTGATTGACTTTCAATCCCTGGCTGCCTATGACCCTGTTCACACCACAACACTGGGGTTTCCTAGGGCAGGGGCATACCTTGGCTGTCTGTTGTATCACATTGCCTTTTGAAGCCCAGGATTAAATCGTAAATATAGCACGGACCAGGGACTTTCTCTGTGGCCTGCCAGACACAGCTGTGGCGCGGCTAGGAGGACAGTCTACCTCACTACCAACACATTAACACCAGTGTGAAAACACTGACCCTTTGACCCCTCACGCCCTCCAGATTCCATTTCACTGGCATAGAGAATACAATATCCGCCTGCCAGTTTTTACTGAAGCGTACAATATTTCACTATACTCACAATACACTATTCTCATCACATATAGTGACTGTGCAGTATCGCCTTGAGCTAGCTATTGGCACACGCTATAGTTTTCATAGGGTTTGGAACACTGGCTGAAACAAGGCACTATTTCCATTAACCACAACAACAGCACTGTACACTAAATCTGAATTCAAACCCCTTAGTCAGGCAAATAAGATCCATGTGTTGCGTCAGCCGTTCTAGAACGTGCAGAGAGGGTTCCTGTGTGGTTCTGTGACTCAGAGGCGCGGTGTTCCGCAGCCAGCATTTTCGTCTTTACGGCCCCTCCGACACAATCACACTGGAACATGTGTTTCTAATCTGCTCATGTGAGAGGCTGGGGCCAGTTAAAGCACCAATGCACAATGATTATTCTCTCCACTGTACTTTGCCAATCAGAACCATATGCCCATCTCAACCCAAAATGGACCAATACCAATGGCTGTTTACTGGCCTGTGCCGTCCTGTGGGATTCCTGTTCCCAAGATCAAACAATGCCTATACATACAGTACATTCACGTTGTAAAGCTAAGCTTGACCCTCATAGACATGGTTTATTTTTGTGGCTGGATTATACTGGTCGTAGTTTAGAGACTCCCTTGTCTGTAAATGCTTCGAGGGGGGGGGGGGGGGGGGGGCAGATGTGGCTTAATAACAAGGCATGGAAAGCCGACAGGACGAGAGACTGATAAAGAGAAAGAGCGAGGAAGACGCAGAGGAAAAGAGGGAAAGAACAGAGTGAGATAGGGATGGACAGAGAGACAGAGAGAGAGAAACAGAGAGAGAAACAGAGAGAGACAGAGAGAGAGACAGAGAGAGACAGACAGAGACAGAGAGAGAAAAACAGAGAGAGACAGAGAGAGAGAAACAGAGAGAGACAGAGAGAGAGACAGAGAGAGAGAAACAGAGAGAGAGAAACAGAGAGAGAGAGAGAGACAGAGAGAGAGAAACAGAGACAGAGAGAGAGACAGAGAGAGACAGAGAGAGACAGAGAGAGAGACAGAGAGAGAGAAACAGAGAGACAGAGAGAGAGACAGAGAGAGAGAAACAGAGAGAGACAGAGAGAGAGACAGAGAGGGAGATAGAGAGAGAGAGAGACATGGAACTATGACAGGATCTTGTATCTAGCAGCTTTTTCCGATGTTCATCCATCAGAAGGAATATTGTGATAGTTCACGGCGTTTGCATGTGACTCCTCCCCCTCTCTCCAAGGCATGATCGTTCCGTCAACAGAAGAAGAAAGGGGGCAAATCTGCGGCTCACCGTACTTTTATTTAACGCTGCCAAATCCAGTACGTGAGCGCGAGACTGGGCATGCCGAATCTAAATCTGTTCAGGATTCACAGCCTGCTTCTCACGCAGCAAATATGTCTCTCTCTCTCTCCGCTCATCTCTTTATCCCACATTGCGTCTTCCTCTCTGCCAGCTGCTGTCAGAGCAAGGCAAAAGACACATTTCCGCTGCAACAGATGGACCAGTAGAGAGCCACTATCTACAATTCGGATTTCATCAGCATTTCTACAATGCAGAATATTCCGATCTCTTCCTCAGTGTCAACCTTGTTTACCTTGAGCTACACACGGATTGGAATCCTCAGTGACTGACATGCTGACTTTATACACAGTGTTATTAAAGTGTCTAGCTCAAGAACAGGAATATCATCGAGTAGATAATTAGAATATCTAGTCAGAATAATTGTTTTCCTCAAATCCAAAATGAACAAGCTTGAATAACTCTGCTGGCTTCTCACACCTCATTGGCTAACCTGCCTGTCCCCCGCCCCCCTCCCCCACCGGTCAGCCTGTCTGGACTGAGACGTCTGCACAACGAGTTGGTGACAGTGTGTCGGCTGTAATGTTCGGCCAGGACATTGATCAACTCTCAGTTTGAACTACTCTAATGTACTGCCTGGGCAGGACTCAACGATTGCTGACAGTATGTTAATAGCACACTCTGTACTGTAGTGAACTGTCAACCGGGGTGGGGGGGTGGGGGGGGCTGCTGCACCCCCCCACCCCCCCACCCCCCGTCCAAGGATGCACCCTCGACCTCTACTAAGCCCACTATGACCACTAGTGAGACGCTTGCCTTGGTGGTGTGGCGCCGATCTGCTGTGTGGTAGAAAGTGATTGGCTGAACAGTTCATGACCCCTGACTGGTGGGGCTGTGTGGATGGGCAAGAGTTTCTGCCTGTTCCTCCCAGCTGGTGTGTGTGTGTGTGTGTGTGTGTGCGACCGTGCTGAGTGGCATAACTGTGGTTACATTCTAGCCTTTTAAGAGACTGTCATTACTCATTCCTGGTCCTCAGTACTCTACACTTTCACAGAGCAGGTGGAAACCTAGAATACTCCTGATCTGTTGAAACGCTGCTCGCCGCCGGGATGCAACACAGAGTGATGACATGACTGAGAACAATTCTCCGCCAGTAGGGGAAGAAATCATTGTTGATTTCAGGGAGGCCCTCCATGTTTTCAAATGAGGTCATTCCTTTAACAAGGCTTCAAATAGAGAGTACACCAGTCTCCCAGCTCACTGCAACAGTTCAGTCTTTAGAAGGATGGCAGAGCGGTCAGATGGCTGAGTGGTTAGGGAGTCGGGCTATTAATCAGAAGGTTGTTGGTTCGATTCCCGGCTGTGCAAAATGACGTTGTGTCCTTGGGCAAGGCACTTCACCCTACTTGCCTTGGGGGGAATGTCCACCTGTACTTACTATAAGGCGCTCTGGATAAGAGCGTCTGCCAAATGACTAAATGTAAATGTAAGAAGAAAAAAAGAAGCTCTTGACATTGTCCTGTCCGACCAGGCCTTGTTATTACTGTGTGTTCTGTCTGACTCCATTGTGTTAATACCTAATGCACACATGGCCATTCTTCCCCCAGATTAGGCCAGGGGGATATTGTGTTAGGGAACCCTGCCTTGTGTGCTGTAGCCCAGAGAAGCTGAATGGGCTGGAGAGAAGGGGCTAAGGCAACAGGCACAGACTCTGTCGAGCTGTGGGCCGGGGGGCAGGGGGGCTGGAGGCAGTCGCCCCAGGACACCGCTGGGAGGTGTCAGCCCCCCCCCTCCCTGTCTGCTGATGCGCTCTGACAGTGTTGTGGCAGAGTCACTCTGCCCCGAGAGGGAAGTGTGGAAACGCAGGACTTCACACGGCGAGCTCTCAGTTCCCCCAGTGCTCGGCCCGGCTTCAGCACGGTGGGCAGTGTGTTTGCGTCATTCCAGATACACACACATACATTCCCTCAACCCTCCAAATGTTCTCCCTTCCTCCCGGGCTCCAGGATTCATCCTGTTGCTCTCTCCAGAGTATTTGTCTTAACCCAGCCTCTCCTCAAACACTTGGCCGAGGATCTGGGACAGCCCCCGGCATTCCCCTCTGCTCTGCTGGGGCCAGACACACACGGGTCCTCAGAGCCTGTGTGGAGGTGAACTGCGTGGGAAAGGCGTACATTCCACACCCACTTGTTGACCTTCCTGAACTCTCCCTCTCGCTGAGCAGGCTCTTTCGGGCCCACAGGGAGAGGATGCCCACTCAGCTCTCGGGGTCCCACGTGTAGGGGTGGAGCCACAGCCGGCAGAGCCAACCTGCAGCATTGCGTTTTACGAGAGGCATGATGGGATTGGATGTCTCCGCCTTACGGTATCCTAATCCTCGCGGCGTCTCTGTGGGGCGTTCGAGGAGGTGAAGACGGGGCACATCCCTGATGGTGTTAATATTGCACCGGTGTAACAATGCCTCAAGGACCCTTAGACTCAATTTGTCTTGATTGTATTAATGAACGAATGGTCGCAACATAACAGCGGCTTCAAACACCTCGCAGGCTTTGTTCAGGCAGTAATTAGTGCTGCCAAGTGACATATGCTATTAAGTCAAGTACTTGTTAAACAATTCCCACGTCCCACTTCCCCCGCGGGCAAACCCCGCACTCTTGCACTGTATCGATAGGAAATGTCGATGAAAGCAAACATGTGAAACAGGAAGTTAAACTACAGGAAAGACTCTCGATGAGGAAACAGCGAAAGAGTAACCCCCCCCCCCCCCCCCCCCCCCCCCCCGGTTGGCTTCAAACACACAGCGTCTATGTTTAGAGACACAGCACACCCCAGAGACCACTGAACAGCATGTGAAAGCTGCATGAGATGGCCAGCTCTCTACAAAGCGAAGGGGTCAATGTTGGAATGTCTGCTTCTCTCCATTTCTCTTTGACCTCTTTAGTTCTGCGCCATAAAAACGTCTCTGACTTGAGAGGGTTGACATGTGATTAACACAACCATCATGGGTTTATAAAACACAAGCGGGTGGAGATGTGCATGTTTGTGGTTGCACTACCCTTGTGATTAATCCAAAAAACAATGACGCTTTGTAGATTACTTATGAATCAATTGTTAATATTTGAAAATATACACTATGACCCTGTACAATGTCACACTATCCTCAAAGCTTCCCAACTTAACTGTATATTCAGTAGAGTGTGTGCTGTCATGATGTGTATTATAAAAGGTATACAGGTCCAGCGTGCAAACAAACAGACTGTTTCTGGTTGGTCGTTGCGTGTCAGTTAGAGCAGATGTGCTCTGCTGCTCTGCTGTATGGAATAGGGGGAATGCGCAGATGAAGAGAGAGCTATACCCTTCCCTCCGCTCGCGTTCGTTAGGCTGCCACGTGTTCGTTAGCGCCAGTGGCCAGATGGGGGCAGGTAGCTTAATTAATCAGAAGTTAAAACAGCCTTTACAGAGTGATTATGCAATTTCTGCTGACGTCTAATGCTTACTCCCCAATTAAAGAAAGGAGGACAAAGAGGTTCATGTTCAACTCGTACTGCTCATTCCACTACTCCTGGTGGGTTTCAACGACCCCTGATTCACTGCCGTATCTCAAACACACGAAAAATATAGTGTACGTTTTCTTTAATCGAATGTTAATATGGCCTTTAAAACACACACATCATTAGCATCAGATACAGATTTAGCCGTGGTTCTCTCCGGTGTTTTGGTGATGAGGTCATAATGCTGACGCTGTCATCATCATCAGGGGACGGCCTCGCTGTAAGAGACATCTAAAGCAGAGATGCTTAATGGTCCTCTTGAGAGAGGAGAAACAATGAGATCATGACTAAGGAAAGTGAATTAATGATTGAACATCAACTTTACTGTCAGAATGTATATAAAGGATAGTACAGCGTTGGCTCCAGTCCGGTCCAGACTCCGTATTCAGCGCTCAGATCTTGAGGAAGTTCAGGTACTCTTTTTTATCTCCTGATTGGCTAGTCTCCAAATGGCTCCATGCATCTTAGCCATTGACTTTCTCATTTCACTAACATGACCATGACATCATCCAGGCGTCTTTTTCGTACCATCTCCAACCTCGAGGCCAGGCTGCAGTTGACGAGCGTGCGTCCCCTTCCAGCCCCTTGGTTCCTTTTTCAAAGGGTCTAATCTTGTTACAGTATATCACCATGAGAGAGGCTCTTTAAATGTGTGCCTCATGGAGAGAACAGCCCTGAAGGCGTGTGGCAGATGCCCCCCTTTCAACTCCCGGGCCCCTCATATTCAAATGACAGCAGCTGGGGAGTGTGTGTGTGTGTGGGGGGGGGGGGGGGGGGGGGGAGGGCATTTGTGTTGGCCGTAGTGCATAATCGGGCACACTTGTATACAGAGGCACCCCACAGCTCTGAGCTTTTGATCCAATGCTTTGGAGGGGGCTCGCTTGGGTCTGTCAGGCCTACCTCGAGGCAAGCAGGCATCTGGGTGGGGGGGTACGGGGCAGGAAAGGGCAGGTTGGCTGCCCACAGGCAGAGAGGGTGCGGCGGGGGCCGTGTGAGAGCACACGTGTCTGCCTGTCTGATGCTCACATCTTTCCCCTTTGTTAGCCTCCTTGGTTAATGGGAGTCAGGTGGCTGAGCGGGTAGAGAATCGGGCTAGTAATCAGAAGGTCGCCGGTTCGATTCCCGGCCGTGTCAAATGACGTTGTGTCCTTGGGCAAGGCACTTCACCCTACTTGCCTCGGGAGAATGTCCCTGTACTTACTGTAAGTCGCTCTGGATAAGAGCATCTGCTACATATGTAAATGTAATGGGCCCAATGTGTGCTCACTGACAAGATGGGATTTCATGTGCCTCTGCATTTGCGAACCTCGGCATAAGTACAATACTCCCTACACAATATCAACACACTCTCCTCAGTTACATTCAGTCAAATTTGGGCTTGACCTGGTTTCTGCTCTCTGTGGTTCTATGTGTCAGACAGCACCAATGACAAGGTCTTCAGCACATGTCTCGATCGTCTTTTTAGACAAACCTGGGTTGTTAGACCAACCTGTGGAAGGACAGGAAGCAGGGTGACCCAGAGACAGTGAAAGTTCTATTGTTCCTCTATTGTTCTCCGTCTTTTGAGAACCCGCCCTTTTCCTTGGTGATTGACATGAATGGCCCAGAGCACTCGAGTCCCGTAGCAGCAGCTGGGACGACGATTTAGTCTCTCTCTCCACAGATTTGCATAAACCCCAGGGGAGCAGTTACAAGGGTGAAGGGGGCTCTGGGACTCACGCATCAGTGCGAGCCCTCCCTGACTCAGTGTCTCCCCATGCTGGGGAGCAGGGGAGCATCTCTCCCTGGGTCTTGGGGGAGCAGGGGAGCATCTCTCCCTGGGTCTTGGGTTCCTCTTTGTTTCCTACTGCCTGGTAGGCACACTGCATCCATGTTTCAGGGATTAGGGCTCCAACTGAAGTAAGGTTCTCCAGACTGTAACTTGTGTGTGTGTGTGTGTGTGTGTGTCAGATGTATTGGGTGTGTTCACTGCTCTCCCATTCTCTTTAATGCCTGGTGCAAGATCAACACCATGTGGTAAGAATGAGAAGTACCTTATAAGGCACTTCCTTACTTTTGTTTCGCAACTACATTTGAACATTTGAGAATAATACAATACAACAAAATTTTTATTCCAGTCATGAATCATAACGTTTGATGGTCATATGGCACAGACAAAACGCTGTAGTCCTACATGTTGGGGATATTTATACAGGCAGTAGGGAGGTGCAGGCAATTGGACCAAGTCCAATAGTGCATTCTAATCTATTTGTACACATCATCCTCTTTGTTAACTCACTTCACTTCCTGTTCCAGATACTCCCTGACAACGTATGTGTGTGTAGACAAAATGTTAAGAATTACGAACCTGTGGATTAATCGGTACACAGCTGAGAAGGAAGATTACCACCAAACTTTCACAAACATGATCATAACTTTTGGTAAAGGTCAGTACAAAACAACTAAACATTTTGGCACTGACAAGAGGACAGTAACTCAAGGACAATATGCTATGGTAGGAGAACTGCTTGTACATTTTATCTTCAGCATTCATTTCACAACTGAATTTCACCTCAAAGCAATTATATCATTTTAAGTCTATGTTACTATATAACACATATACTTCTATAAATGTACACTAGATACAAATATCCTATTAATAAAGTGGAGTGACCCTGGCGTGCAACGTCATGACGTGATGTGTTTGTGTGTCTGCGTAGTCGGCTGTTTGGGATTTTTCTTGGCAAATATCAAGATGGAGGGACAGCAGCATACACAGGTCAGTCCAGAATTATTTCATTTGGACATTTACTAATTTGGTTCAATGGAAAAGGTGGCACAAGTTGCCAACTTTATAAAAAAACATTAAGTAGGCCTTTAATAGGTATTTTAGCCACATCTAGAGTTTGTCAGTTCACAGTTATTTTCTGCTCTGATGTTGAGAAATCTACTCGGTTAGAGCTTGGTTAGAGCTTGAGATAGCCTACAACAAAAATGCTACCGACAGTAGCTGTAAATTTCGCCTTCAAGTTAATTGTATTAATATTGGACAGTGGTAACAAGTTTACAGTGTTAGACTAGGAAGTTTACCTTAGTCCATATCACAAGTTACTATTGATAAAAGGTAAACATGTATACACGATGCAGAATTCCTGCACAATCATATATGAACACTTAACGTACACTTAATTACATGATATGCTGTCTTAAACCAAAATAAACTACAATGTTGTCCTACTGCTCAAACACATACTTGAGAATAAATAAAATGTCCATTGTGCTGGATTTGTGCTTTACCCCTAAGCATGGCTACCATTTATGAACTTGATTACCTGTTTTCAATAGCCCTTCCACATAATACTTTGATAGCTCTAATAACTGATGAGAGATTATATTATACCCTAGACCGCTGTCCAATGTGAAGACAATGCATACCCTAACCATTTTATGGTTGTGTATGATACTGAGAGCTACGAATGTCAATCCGAATATGTGAAGGTAAGCCTATGTTGAAGTTAAGCACTAAAACTGTCATTTGAATTAAATTAAACATTTTTGTGGTGAATATGAATCATGCGCTAATAGGAATTTAATATTGGCTGCATGTACAGCCTTCCTAAACTTACCCAAACTGAGAGGTAGGGCTAATTAGCTTAGCATGATGTGTTATCAAATGCGGTTTCCATTTTAAATGATCTAGTTTGCTTTATGTTTCCTACTGCTACAGATGTGTGAATGGGAAGTTTTTGGCTTTGCGGGCCAAGAAGTGATTGCTTGGGGAGAGTGGTCCTTTCCTTTAGTTGGTTCTCCAGTTCTCAGACAAGCAGTGTGAGTTTCCAGCAAATTGTATTTTCAGAAAAGATTATAATATACAAAACACTTCAGGAAATTATGCCCAGTTTCATGTAGCATGGAATCTGTTTGTTAGAAATGTGAGGGCAGAAACTGTTTTGGACTTGAAATGGATATTTGCAAAACTGGGTGTATGGAGTAACAATGAAAAACATTTCAGTGTTAAGTTTCCCCTCACTACTACACTTCAATACAACTATTATACTATTTATAATACATCTGTTCTTTGATCATCTCCTGCACTGTCTATATGCACTAGTATGTCACTTTGGATACAAGCATCTACTAAATTAATACATTTAAATCTAAAATCTTAATGTTTGACCCCCCCCCACCCCCCAACTACGGAAAGTCCCAAGGTTACCCAGAAAGACACAGGAACTAGGGGGGCACCTCTCCCTATGAAGCACATTTTGCAGTGTCAAGTATTATATAAGTCTATGAATCACAATCATATACTAGCACTGTTAATAATACAACTGACCTTTTCAGGACAAGCAGTGTTGCAATTTCAACTGAGGATGATGGTGAGTCTGGACTCTGTTGTGTGACAGTATTGTTTGTTCAGTACTAATCATCCCTATAATATATCCATGAGATATCAGTATCTTTCAAAGTTTACCATCACTGTGATGTATGTTTCAACAATTTGTTTATTGGTACTCTTTAGGGGACATGGATCCACTTCTGGACACTGTGCCACAAACCAACCAGGCTTTTCCTGACATGAGCGACTTCCATAATGGTAAGAAATGTATGAGTCTATGTAGGGATCAGACGGCTGAGGTTAGGGAATCGGGATATAAAATCAGAAGGTTGCCGGTCCGTGCCAAATGACGTTGTGTCCTTGGGCAAGGCAATACACCCTACTTGGGAATGTCCCTGTACTTACTGTAAGTCATCCAGAGCGTCTGCTAAATGACAAAAAAATGGGAGAGGGCAGTACAACTGGAGATACAACCTTGAACTTTATCATGCGCCGTAACATCGATTACGTCTAAAGTCTAAATTAATCTAGCTGTCTGTGCATTTTGGTACTCTGCTACTATTTTTGAATCTTATTTACCGACTTGTAACTAGCCTATATAGTTTGTTTGTAGCCTAATGGTACAGTTGAGGCTGTCATCTTAGTCATTGAAACTACAATACCCAGTTCTTGCCGTTTGCTCTCAGATTTCTAAAGAAAATAAATATGCGTTTATTTGTGTATGAATGTTAAGTGGAGGTTGGATAACGTTTTTTCCAACGTTTTTTTTACACGTACAGTGTAGCCTACGTTGCATTTTTATCTATTTGACTCAAGAATAGCGTGTAATAACTGCGATAAGACATACACAACACTTAATTTCATGGTGCAGTACCATTGTGATAGCCTTACTACCCACAGTTTCACAACAGTAAATACATACAAAAAGAACGTCCGTCTTTTTATCATATTAAGCAACCTGAGTTTAATAAAACTCAAACCATTGTATTCCACAGTGGACATAGAGTGCGTTGGAGTCAATACTTACACAGATGGACCAGAGGACAACGAGAATTTAGACGAAGAGGAAGATGAAAAAGAAGACTCTGACTTTGACTATTCTCTGACCATGTAGTGACACACATGACAGGAGGGGAACCAACATTTGTCTTCTTCTCTTAGTGTACAACAAATTGTATATATTGTAAATAAACCAATAATTTATCTTTGTCATTCTCATTTGTATAATATTTATTTTGCGTGTGTCCTCGTCATGCATAAATGTCAGGTTTTTACATTCTAATTCAGGATTGATGTTAGATCTCCATCAAGTGGCATAATTGGGAATTGAGGCTTGATGCACATGCACAGAATGGCTCTGCTGACCCCAAGGGAATCTTTGTTGATAGCATGCTAATTGATATGGACAACTGGACATGAGATTAGAGCTTTACTCCTGTTCTACAGAATATAAATAGTGGGCAATTCATCTTTACCTTCTGGGTTTTTGTATTTTAAAAGACAATAAGCTGGTGCAGTTGCAAAATGGCCAGTTTACAAAACAGGAAGGGAATCAGTCATAATGCACACAGCAGATGCACTGGTATGAGACTAGAGAAAAAACTGAAGTGAGTAATAACATAAGCATTAGGACACTGGGTTGATTCTTCCTGTTTAATATTAACACACCCTGCAAGGCAAGAGACTTCACTTCACAGACGTTCCTGCTCGGAAGTACTGTACTTCTGAACCAAAGACTTCATCTGTCTTTGACTTGGATTAAAAACTAGGATAGTTTAGGATATTGGGGTTGGTGACTGAACATGGCAGAAGATCTTTGTGAGGACTAAGCCAGAACTGAACTTCACAAACTTGACACGGTAAGAAATTGTGATTACTTCTAAAATTCTATGTAAAATATTCAATTTTGTTAGGTCGCCAGTGAAGAAAACATAGGCCTACATGTCTTCAGCACCACAGTTTTACATTACTTTACATTTACATTTAGTCATTTAGCAGACGCTCTTATCCAGAGAGACTTACAGTAAGTACAGGGACATTCCCCCGAGGCAAGTAGGGTGAAGTGCCTTGCCCAAGGACACAACGTCATTTTGCACGGCCGGGAATTGAACTGGCAACCTTCAGATTACCAGCCGATTTCTTAACCGCTCAGCCACCTGACTCCTCAGTTTTACTCAGTTTAGACTAAACATTTAGTTTTAAGATAGTTTACTTAAAAATAACTTCGACAGAAGAAAGAAAGGAGTGGCTAAGGCTATGACGGTAGTGACGCAAATAAACAGCGCCATTTTGCCAATATCAGACGCATTCAACATGGGAACGTGCTTGTCGAAGAAATCAGAGGTAATGCTTATTTTTTCAAAATATTAGACTAAGGACTTCTTGTGCTCATCAACGTACATGACCAATAACAGGTCCAACTACCCAGTGTGACACACCATGTGAAATACTTCTTCTGTTGAACGAAATGTAAACCATCAGTTCCCATAAAAAAAAAAATATATATAATCTGAATCAATCTCTTATCTCTCTGCCCTGACAATCACTTTGTGTATCCCCCCCCACACACACACACACACAGTACAGGGTACTATTCCCGCAGCACTTTGCAGGTAAGGCGGCCGCCTAGGCAACACACGCCTACAGCGTTAACTAGGTTGTCAAATAAAACGTGTTACGTCCTGAAAGAAAACGTCCTGTTTTCTCCTGGTTCCCAAACCGTTTCGCTTTTCTACAGAACGCATATTTGCCGGCAAACCCCACCCTATCACCTTAACTAACACATTTTCTGCGGGAAACCCTGCAGTATGATAACTGCTACTTGATACAATTGTACTTTAATAACTATACTTCATTCTGTTGCAGAAACCTATCCAGTGTGAGGATAATCGAGAGCCAAGAGAATATTGGGTTGTGTCTGATGGCCTACACCATGCACACGCACCAACATCTACGGTAGTTTTGAATTGCCTATTGTAAACACATTGGTATTAGGCAGGCAGGCACCAAGCAGTAAGTAGACAAATACAGCAATACCACACCCTCTTCGACCACTTGGGTACCTGTAAAGTTTTGACAATTTACATGACTGAGCTGTCAGATTATTTTAAACAGGAAGTAACCATAAAGTGTTTGAAATTATTTGCACATAGAAATCAACCATATGACCTATAACCTCTATAGAGGTAAACATAAGCATGACCCTAACCAAACTGGGTTTCTATATTTGGAGAGTGCCTTCTTTGGGTACCTGGATGCAAATATCTGAAAAACATACAGTTAGGTCCATAAGTATTTGGACATTGACACCATTTTCATCATTTTGGCTCTGTATACCACCACAATGGATTTGAAATGAAACAATCAAGAATCCGCCTCAAAATCCGCCCTCTTCAGAGGATTCAGAACGCGGCGGCCCGCCTGGTCTACAATCTACCCAGACGCTCCCATGTTACCCCGCTCCTCGTCTCTCTCCACTGGCTACCTATCATGGCCCGTATCAGATTCAAGACCCTGGTATTGACCTTCCGAGCAGTGAACGGGACTGCACCCGTCTACATCAAGTCTCTCCTGCAGCCTTACACCCCCACCCGTCACCTACGGTCTTCTTCAGACAACCGCCTGGTGGTCCCACCGCTCAAGACCGCCCGGTCCCAACACAAGCTCTTCTCCTGTCTGGCCCCCCAGTGGTGGAATCAACTCCCCACCTCCATCAGAGACACTGACTGTCTCTCCACCTTCAAGAAAAGGCTCAAGACGCACTTGTTCCGGGAGTACAACGGTACTTAGGAACGGTTCCCTTGACCCGATGTTAGTTTCCTCAAGGATCACAATGACTCTTGCTTAGAGACTTGTTGCTCTTGTGGTTAGTGGTAACTGACTTAAAGTTTTGTACTCGCTGTGATATATTGTTTTTATTATTGTTGCTTGCTTTTTCCACAGGTACACTTGCACTTATAGCGGTTCATGTTGTTTAATTGTAACTTGTTTAACTACATGATCTTATGGTTCTTCCCTTTGGCACTTATTTTGGTTGGTCACAATGTGTGCTTCATGTTTTGGCTACTCGCAATGTTTTGTGGCTATCTTGTTGTTATGATCAGTGACCTATGCACTTTGTAAAGCTCTCTCTTGGAAGTCGCTTTGGATAAAAGCGTCTGCCAAATGAATACATGTAAATGTAATCAAGATGTGCTTTAAGTGCAGACTTTCAGCTTTAATTTCAGGGTATTTACATCCAAATCAGGTGAACGGTGTAGGAATTACAATACATTTTATATGTGCCCCCCCCCTTTTTAAGGGACCAAAAGTAATTGGACAAACTAACAATCATAAATCTAATTGTCACTTTTAATACTTGGTTGCAAATCCTTTGCAGTCAATGACAGCCTGAAGTCAGGAACCCCCAAACCGTTTGTTTGTTTTTGGCACAGCACTTTAGTTTTGGTGAATATAGGAAGAAGATTTATCAATTACTTTGAGTTTTGTTTACGAGCTCCGGTGCGTTAGGCGCCTAGTTGCTCCCAAGGTATGTTTTGAATCAGAATCAGGTTTATTCGCCATGTATGTTATACAAACACGGAATTTACTGTGGCAGGGAGGTGCAAAACACTAAACATATACAGATCTTAAATTAAGTAAAAGTACAAAAGTTTAACTATTTCTAAGAACTAAACAATCTAAGAATACAATAATTTAAATATAAAATAAAATATATATAAAAATAAGAATAGAATGAGCAGCGTGAATGGTCAACATAGTGCAATCGGATACTGAGATAAAGTGGCTTATGCATACTGAATTGCCATTAGATGGACTTATAATAGTTAAATAAGTGAATGAATGTCAATGGGAGTCCTTGGCCTTGTTGAAGAGGCCAGTAGCAGATGGAAAGAAACTGTTCTTATGGCGTGAGGTTTTGGTCCTGATGGACCGCAGCCTTCTGCCAGAGGGGAGTAGCTGGAACAGGGAGTGACCAGGGTGGGAGGGGTCGGCCACGAGGGTTGTATTTGATTATGTTCCATTATTATTGTATTGATTATCTTACTATTTAGTAGGCTAGAAAACAGCGTGACGCTTTTTCGAAGCGTTTGATAGCCTACATCATAGATATAGCCTATATAAAGACTAGATGTCTTACAGCGGTGTCTAGAACGTCCGCACATGGCGGCCATCTTCGCTCACCCATAACATTGTGTTGATGCTACATGTACTTTTTAAATGACCATAACTTGCTCAATTATCAACCGATTTTTAAACGGTTTGGTTTGTTATCAACGGCAGAGATGCCTATATATACTATATTGTTCTTATTAAAGTTATGCATTGTGCTTATTAAAGTTCTGTCTTATGAACTTAGGAGTGTGCTCAGGCTTAAACATTGTGTCTCACACAGGGCGGGGGGAGTCAGGGGTGCGGGCGGAGAAAGAGGAACAATCCAGACGAGTTTCGACCACAGAGTGTGGGAAAAAGGCTGTATTTTGTGTCTCTATCTCTTCATTTTCAGAAACAACCTTGAAACCGGGTGGAGACGGCACCCGAGCAGGTGGGACGCGTAGGCAAGAACAACTCCCTGCTGCACAGGAGAACAAGCTCAACCCTCTTCTTCTACTGAAGGAAGTAGTTACATAAGCATTAGGACACTGGGTTGGATCTTCCTGTTTATAATATAAACACACCCTGCAAGGCAAGAGACTTCACAGTCCTTCCTGCTCAGAAGTACTGTACTTCTGAACCAAAGACTTCATCTGTCTTTGACTTTGATTTAAAAACTAGGATAGTTTAGGATATTGGGGTTGGTGACTGAACATGGCAGAAGATCTTTGTGAGGACTAAGCCAGAACTGAACTTCACAAACTTGACACGGTAAGAAATTGTGATTACTTCTAAAATGCTGTGTAAAATATTATAAAATATAAATAAAAGTAAAAGTAAATCATTTTGTTAGGTCGCCAGTGATGAAAACATAGGCCTACATGTCTTCAGCACCACAGTTTTACTCAGTTTAGACAAAACTTTTAGTTTTAAGATAGTTTACTTAAAAATAACTTCGACAGAAGTAGGAAAGGAGTGGCTAAAGCTATGACACGTGACGCAAATAAACTGCGCCATTTAAGAACTAGCCAATATCATACGCATTCAACATGGGAACGTGTTTGCCAAAGAAATCAAAGGTACAGTAATGCTTAGTTTTTCAAAATATTAAACTAAGGACTTCTTGTGCTCATCGACGTACATGACCAATAACAGGTCCAACTACCCAGTGTGACACACCATGTGAAATACTTCTTCGGTTGCACGAAATGTATAGTAGGCAAAGTTAAGCATAGCATTCCATGAAGGATAGTAGTAAACAGTGGTACTTCCCATTTCTAATGTTATCGGTGACATGGCACACACCACATGTAAATCTCTCCTTCGGATTCTGCAGTTGTGAAACGTTTTCTATTCAGACACACGTTGTATTAGCCAGTTGCTAAATGCTACCCTCCGCAGAGGGGGTCAGTGGTAGTCTAATTATCACTTTATCACTGTCTCATCAAAAAAG
This sequence comes from Osmerus mordax, assembly GCF_038355195.1. Lineage (NCBI taxonomy): Eukaryota > Metazoa > Chordata > Actinopteri > Osmeriformes > Osmeridae > Osmerus > Osmerus mordax. The sequence goes on along the minus strand of NC_090060.1, from coordinate 15,127,253 downwards.
ACCAGGTGGAGTAAAGTGTAGTTAGTTTAAACATCTCACAGCTGGGTGAGACCATCAGGTAGGTGACCATCAGGTCCCATTTAATTAAAACAATTATATAATCTGTATCAATCTCTTATCTCTGCCCTGCCCTTGTGCAATCGGCAATCACTTTGTGTACCCCCCCCCCCCCCCCCACACACACACACACACACACACACACACACACACACACACACACACAGTATGATAACTACTCCTTGATACAACTGTACTTTAATAACTATACTTCATTCTGTTGCAGAAACCTATCCAGTGTGAGGATAATCGAGAGCCAAGAGAATATTGGGTTGTGTCTGATGGCCTACACCATGCACACGCACCAACATCTACGGTAGTTTTGAATTGCCTATTGTAAACACATTGGTATTAGGCAGGCAGGCACCAAGCAGTAAGCAGACACATAGAGCAAGATCACAAAATTGTGATATGATGCCACCAAAAGCTACCTTGTCAGCTTGTCATGTGGGCTCTAGTGTGGGGCTTTGTCTGATTGTTGTGACAACATAATTCGGTCAATCTCTTTATATTTACATAGACCTAGATATTTATATTTAACTCACTTCAAAGATAATATATGGATATTCTTTTGTTGCAGACACTGTCCAGTGTAAGGCCATTAGAGAGATCCCGGAGTTTGAGGTTGTCTATGATGATGCTCTACAACCACCAACCCTCACCCTCACCCTCTTCGACCACTTGGGTACCTGTAAAGTTTTGACAATTTACATGACTGAAATTACTTGCACATAGAAACTGACCATATGACCTATGTAGAGGTAAACAAAAGCATGACCCTAACCAAACTGGGTTTCTATATCGGGTGTGCTTTCTTGGGTACCTGGAAGCAAATATCTAAAAAACAGCTTCAAGTGAGATCTCAGAAGTGCTTGTGTCAGATCCTTAGGTTATTTGGAGTAGGCTAGGTTAAAGGTACATTTTGAATTGGCTTCTCAGAACTTCAGTGTCTGCTGTATGCTTAGGGGTTTGCTCTTCATCAAATTCTAATAAATATAACCATGCTTTCAAATCCATTTCCTCTTTAGAACAACCAACATCTCCAGAGGGCCGTCCCAGGGACAAATCAGGGCCATCTTCTATCTCACAACGAAGGAACCTGTGCTTTACCTCAACCGCACCAGTGATGGTCCAAGCCAGTTGCTAATTTAACAAGTCAGTGCACATTCCAAACAGGTTTTGCTGCTCGTAAAACTACACAATTGTTGTCATAGTTTGATTATCAATGAAGCCCTTTAAATGGATTCTACTGATGACTGCATACTATAGCCTGTGAGTTTACCTACTTTTTCTGTTTCTGGCATTTTTCAGAAGACTTGCAAACTTTTCCAGTTTTGTCCTACTTGTTTCAACTATGAAGAGACAGTTTTTTTCCTGTTCAATGTCTAATAATAAACGTATTTATTTGTTTTTATGCATATATTATGTTGATTGGTTTGTTTTATGAAAGGATTCGAATTCACTGACATGTTTACTGCCATCTATCAAGAAATGTTTGACCTTTGTGGTCAAATTTGCATTGCGGTTTTTCAACACCCTGTATTTTCGCCCGTCTGGTTAGCTCTAGCAAATCCCACATAAGTAGTTAGCTCAGCTGTACAAGTTACTTACCAGTCGGGGGTCAGGTTTTCACCTGATATAATGTGTACCCCTTCCCCTAACATGCAAAGGGTCTGTCCTGCCATCATGTGTGTTAGTGGGGAAAACATTATATAAGATGCTTCTTTTGGTTTGGTTTTTCTTCAGTTCAAAAGCTGTAGTAAAAAATACATAAATAGGCCTTTATACAGAACAAGTGCTAACTGAACAAAAAATTTAAATTAAACCTTAGACCGACGGAATCCCACTCCCGAACAGTATGTGCCGGTAATGCACCTCTCAATGCCATTACACTGGAAAGAAGAAGAAAAGAAGAGGCTAGGCTAGCTACAGTAACTGACTGCATATCAACAAGAGCCTCCAGATTGTTGTCCATCTCTTAAACCTGATTACTGTAGTATCTAGCTACTAATTTTTCTTATGGACCGTTTGGCATCCTTTGGAAGTAAGTACACGTGAGATTGCAAAAGAGACATATTCAAAATAGAATAAAAACTACCATAAAATAATAAAAGTAGTAAGTGTGAAGCGACATTCCTAGCTAGCTAGCTCTACCTCTTTCAGTGAATTAGCTGGTAGTGAGTGGCTAGCGAACACTTCTATGCGTTTAGCAAGCTAGCTAGTTAGCCTAACTAGATATCAGATTTTGGCTACTGGTAACTCAAAGTTTCTCCGAAGCTTGCTTATTCTATTGCATCCGACGAGAGCACCCGTGCCATGCCGCCAGTTCAACAAGATCACGAATATTTGTGGTAGCTATGCTAGCCAGCTTACTAGCTTTATAATCAGTGCAATAGTTGTTCATTCAGCTTGCCTTGTTATGGTTATTGCTTGTGCTGTTGCAATAGTGTTGTAGCTGACTAGTTACAGTATGTGAATAACGTCATGGTTGGTTTATTGTTTGTCAGTAACTGTATCTTATCAAGTATGAAATCTTATGATCTTTTTCCATTTTACTATACAGTTACAGTCATTCACTAAGCCATCATGAGTTTGTAAATAGCCAATTCATATTTTTACAATCTTCCTTAAGATGATCCATTTGACAAGCCGTCTTGTCGAGGCTGCTCATCCTACCTCACTGAGCCTTACGTCAAGTGTGCAGAATGTGGACCATCACCGTTTCTACTCTGTCTTCAGGTCGGTTGGCTAACTTTTTGATCCCAGCAATCTTGCTGCTTGTCCGAATCTCTTTACTTTAATTGTTTATTAAATTATGAATTTCAGTGTTTCACCCGAGGATTTGAGTACAAGAAGCACCAGAGTGATCACAAGTATGAAATCATGGTAGGAGGAAGCATGCTATTCATAAGACAAGGTCCCATTTATATATTTTCTGCTCTAATTTAGAGTACAGTATTACATTTCATGTCTCCCACTAGTAGATGTGTTGTGATTGTTATAGTGCATCTTTATTTTCATGCATTCTTGCATTGTAGATATTTTAGCTAAATCAATTGTGGATAACCAGACTTCCACAACGGTGTACCGCTGACATGATGTTTCTCCATATAGACCTCTGACTTCCCTGTGTTGGAACCTGGCTGGACAGCACTGGAGGAGATGTCCCTGCTGGAAGCAGTCATGGACTGTGGTTTTGGCAATTGGTAAATAAGGGCACACACACACACGCATACCTGTTGAGCAATGTAACCTATTGGTATTTGTAAACACTTTCTAGATTCTTCTCAGATTGAAACCAAATATTATTTGGGGATTCTGACTACCCAGGCAGGACGTGGCGTATCAGATGCGAACCAAAGGGAAGGAGGAATGCGAGGGCCACTACATGAAGAACTTCATCAACAACCCCCTGTTCTCCTCCACGCTGCTCAGCCTCAGACAGATGGAGGAGGCGCGCACGGCCGACAGCGCCATCCCTTTTAAACGTCAGTACGCACGCCCAGCATCTCTCCACTTGAGAACTGCCCACTGATGAGACCCTGAAGCGTTCACTTCCTGGGATGATGGCTTCATCAAAATACAATACATGCTAAATTAATTCGCCCTGTTCTGCTAATACACGGCGGAGGAAGGGATCATACCTGGCCTATGCACACAGGACAATATACTATTTGTCTGTCTTTCATCCTAGCCACGGATGATCCCCCCAGACCCACGTTTGACTCCCTGCTGTCTCGAGACATGGCTGGCTACATGCCTGCCAGAGCAGACTTCATGGAGGTGAGGAGAGCTGTAACATTCATTCACATTACATTTAGTCATTTAGCAGATGCTCTTATCCAGAGCGACTTACAGTAAGTACAGGGACATTCCCCCGAGGCAAGTAGGGTGAAGTGCCTTGCCCAAGGACACAATGTCCTTTTGCACGGCCGGGAATCGATCTGGCAACCTTCTGATTCCTAGCCCGATTCCCTAACCGCTCAGCCACCTGACTCCCTGACTCCCATTCGACACGGGGAGGCCCCAGGAAAATCAGACAACATCTTCTGAAGTCTCCCTGTCCCTGTAATACCTGATGAAACACTTGAATCCGGTGCTCTCTCAGTGACTCATTCACTCCTGTTCTCCATTGCCCCCATCCAGGAGTTTGACAACTATGCTGAATGGGATCTGAAAGACATCGACTTTGTGGACGATGACTCAGATGTGTTGCACGGTGAGTTTGATCTTCCCAGGGAAAGAATGCAGGCTAACAGGAAAACATTATGTGCATGCAGGCTAACAGGAAAACATTTTGTGCACTGTACTTTTGACCTAGGAAATACATAATAACATATTTTCTCTGGTTTAATCTAGCTCTTAAGATTGCAGTTGTGGATATATATCATTCAAGGTTAAAGGAGCGACAACGCAGGAAGAAGTAAGTTGATCATTGTAATGTAATGGCTTTAGTTCATCACTAGATGGCCTCAGATGTTATCTTATTTACGATTGCCGTCTTCTACAGGTTTAGCTTGGAATTCGCTTTTTATCTAGGACAAGTCTAAATCAATAGAGGTATAGATATTAGTATTTCTGTTAGATGGACACTTTTTGTGGAACTGCTGTCACCCAAATATGTCATTCCACTCATCTTATTCCCCTCTACCTCCTTAGTCTATGGTAGTGCTGTCAGTCTATGAGAGTTCTGTCAGTCTATGAGAGTTCTGTCAGTCTATGAGAGTTCTGTCAGTCTATGAGAGTTCTTGAGAATGCTATCCCCAGTTTCTGTGGAAACCCATCCATCAGTAAATCACCATTAACGAGTTGTCGCTCCCAGAACTCTCTGGTATGGCATGTAGTGCAGCTGTGCTATGTTAGCTGGCTCACCCCACTAATACCCCGGTCCCCCCATCCCCCACCCCTCTGGGCCTTCTTTTGGCATGCTACCTGTCAAGATGCCCCCCAAGATGGTAACATGGGCTGAGGCCCAGAGCAAGACTCCCTTGGACTGCCCTGGAGGGCACCAGGTTCACAGGTGGCCACAAACACCATTTGCTCTGTTTCACCGCCACTGTGTCAAGGCGTGTGGTTTCACCCCCCCTCCCTTTCACCCCCCCTCCCTTTCATTTTCACTGAATCTAATTTGCCATCTATCTCTGCTGGCAGGTATCCGGGGGGGAGGGGCTTATAGAGGACAGAACCTATGAGCTGATCCTCGTTGGTTGCATGTAGTCTTGTATTAAGGACTGTGGAGTAGTTAACTGCTCGGTCCAGTCCGAGTCTAATGCTGTGTGTGTTTTGCAGGGTAATCCGGGACCATGGACTGATTAACCTGCGCAAGTTTCAGAGTGAGTGTGATCCAGAGCCATGGCATTCCACCACCAGACTGGATATGAATGTAGTGTTTCCATGGTTTCATAAGCAATAATCATCACCAGTGACCTATGTGATTCCAGGGGGACTGGAGTGTGGTGACTGACCTTATATTTACGATGGAGGCCCAAAATAGCCCAGTGGCCCAGCTTGCGTGGCCCTGCATAATCACTTCAATATGAATAGACCCCTGCGAAAAGAACACTGCAGGTTTAATGACCAAATAGATTGGAGATTTGAGTTTTTATTGATCCAGTCCTCTCCTTCTGGGTCAGGTTTTATCAAGACTGTTAATGTAATCTCTACAATGCCTTTGTTTTATTCTAGCTGGTTCGAAAGCCAGAAACTCTTCAAATGTGTTCCCCAAATTGGTTCCCTCTTCTTCTCTGACCGCTGGGTGCTATCACCAGCGCTGGGTGCTATCACCAGCGCTGGGTGCTATCACCAGCGCTGGGTGCTATCACCAGCGCTGGGTGCTATCACCAGCGCTGGGTGCTATCACCAGCGCTGGGTGCTATCACCAGCGCTGGGTGCTATCACCAGCGCTGGGTGCTATCACCAGCGCTGGGTGCTATCACCAGCGCTGGGTGCTATCACCAGCGCTGGGTGCTATCACCAGGTGTAGCTATGTGGAATAGGCTATGTTTCGGGGGGTGGAAAAGGACACCCTTATGTTTTATTTATCCATCCACCAACCTCCATCCCCTTATCTGTCTCTCTCTAGTCTTTCAAGACAAAAGAGAACCCAGAGTTGCCAGCGGAGCTGCAGCCTTGTTGTCATGGAGACTGCTGAATGTGTGTGTGTGTGTGTGTGTGTGTGTATTTTGTCCGCATGTCACATGATAATGGAAGCCGTGTCCAAGCCTGGGTGGCTCAGTGTCGTGCCTTGACTGATGTTATTGCCAAAGGCAGTTGGACCAACATTTCCATTTCCCTTGTAGGGCATCGGCCCATCTCGAGACCACCGGCTGCAGTCCATCGCTGTCACATTGACATAGTCTTCTGCTCTGTTCAGGAGGAGATTAACTCCAAAGTCTTTTTTTGTTTGTTTTTCCTCCTCTTCCTCCTCCTCCTTTTTTTTTTTTTTTGCTGCTGATCTATTTGTGTTTCATCAGTGGGCTGTTAGGCCTTCACACTTACACACTAAGGTAGCCATGTGCAGGACCAAACATTCAGTCTATATTTTAAACTGTCACTCTACCTTACCTTTTTAAATGTTGCCTTTTTGGAAACGATGTGCTATGGATTATGCAGACAGCTACAGAAATTACAAGACAGACATCCGTGTACCCGAACAAAATGAACTCATCTTTCATGGGTGGCATCTAGGGAGTTTGGCTGAGGCGTAGAACCTCTCCCCTCACACCCCCGTGACAGCTTTCCATGTTGGATCTGACACACTGCCTGTTACTCAGCAACAGTGGCGATGCTTTGAGGCACGAGCTAGCACAGACTCATGGGGGGTGGAGACGCACTGAAGGGGGGGGTTTGGGGGGAGTGAATGAGTTAAGTTCTGGTGAAATGCCCAACGTAGGCTCTTTTACCCAGTTACCAGCCACAGCAGGATGTCTCTGTTGGTTGGGTTAGATAGGCGACTTTTTCAAATATTTCCAGGCACTTTTTAATCCCCACCCAGTTCTGTTCCTATCCGCACTTACATGGGTTATATAATACAGCTCTCATGTTATCTAATTATAACATGTCTTGTGTTATAATACAGCTCTCATGTTATCTAATTATAACATGTCTCGTGTTATAATACAGCTCTCATGTTATCTAATTATAACATGTCTCGTGTTATAATACAGCTCTCATGTTATCTAATTATAAAATGTCTCATGTTATGATACAGCCTTCATGTTATCTAATTATAAAATGTCTCATGTTATGATACAGCTTTCATGTTATCTAATGGCTCTCCTTCCTCATGCTTTCTGTTCAATTGTGTGTGTGTGTGTGTGTCTGTTTTAGTTCTAGAACGGCGCTATCCAAAGAAGGTACAGGACCTGTATGATTCTATGAGGCGCTTTGCCAGGGTCGTGGGGCCCATGGAGCACGACAAGTTCATCGAGAGTCACGCATGTGAGTGTTTTGTCTTGTGCACAGGCATACAGGCGTACACGGACTCTTCTCACAACACGTGACGTTCATCCCGTCCTGGTCCGGTACATTCCATAAAGCGGCCACGCGCGAGAACGTGCTTTTGGGTATTTTGAGTAACGGTAATCTCATCGCCGTGGTAATTAGTCTGTCAGATTAGCTGCCGAACTCCCGATGCAGAAGATCACGTGACCGCGCTCCTCTGTGTGTCTGCGTGCGTTCTGGAAATGGGAGAGAGGAAGACACGTTTTGTCAAAGACCTGGCACTTTGGGCAGGTGCTCCGATAAGGCTTTTCAGTTGTCACTGCTGAGCTAGTGTCTGATGTTCGGCTTCGACATTGGGAAGCACTGATCTAAAGAGCCGGGAGAGTTCTCTCCTGTCCGCCTGCTTGTCCTCGCCAGAGATCGGTCGGTCTCGTCCTTCTTTAACGCAGCGCCTTCTCTCTTCCAGTGGAGTTTGAGCTGAGGAGAGAGATCCGCAGGCTCCAGGAGTACAGGAGAGCAGGGATCCAGTCCTTCTGCAGTGAGTCTGGCCTGCCTTGTCGTACAACCCTGTCACTGCCACAGCCCACTCCGTTTACTGAGCCAGCCTGACGCCCTTTCCAACGGCCCTCGTGTCACCCCCCCCCCCGCAGGTGCCAAAGTGTACGAGCGGGTGAAGCGCGTACGGGAGGAGGAGCGCAGGAAGAGGACCATGCTGTGTGACGTGCTGCAGTACATCCAGGACGGACGTGCCTGCCAGCAGTGGCTCAGCAAACAGGCCGCCATGTAAGACCCCGCCTCGGGCCCGTGAGACCCTCCAGCACCCTTGGCCTAACCAAGCCAGTCACGCAGACCTCTCCTTTTTTGATGTAGAGCCTCCCTTATTAGTCCCCCCCCCTCCCCTCCTATTTCTGATGCTTGGTGTTTTTTAGTTCTAATTATTCCCCTTGAAAAGACTAAATCCGGGCTTGTTTGATGATTCACCCTCTCTGTAGACTGAGATCTCAAAGTGATTAACTAGTGTGTGTGTGTTCCTCTAGTGACACTAACTGTTGTTTGTCACACAGTGACGCTGGCATCACTCCTGTTGTCACGACCATCACCACGTCAGGTAAGGCTTCTCTGGACCTCTCCTTTCCCTCCTCTCACTCGTTCCCTCCCTCTAGACGCCCTTCCCTTCTCCTGCCTTCCCTCTGCTCTCCTCTCCCTCCATTCTCTCTTTTCTTGGCATAGCCTGAGGCACAGTCAAGTTAATATATTCGAAGAGATGCTCTTCCATAAATATTCTCAACAAACAGAACCGCCATGCATATTTATGTCTGGCCTTTTCTTCCTTGTACTCTGTGCCATTCCTTAACATCGATTGTAACAGGACACTGTAAACACGGTCCAAAATCGCCATATTCACACAATTTTCCCTTTGTAAATATTGGTCTACCTCGACAAAAGGATAAAGAGGATTTCGTCAAGCTATGTAGTCCGTCAATCAGTTTCAGTATGTCTTTCCGAGCACCCTGTTAACAGCTGTTAACACCCAGTGTGCTGGCTCTTCCTCAGCCACAGGTAGGAGAAGCGCCCCTCCCCTCAACCTGACTGGCCTGCCCGGGACAGAGAAGCTCAACGACAGGGAGAAGGAGGTACGGTACTCAGGGACCGCACAGAGGACAACGAAAGCCCTTGGGGGGTCGCCGAGTTACATTTACATTTAGTCATTTAGCAGACGCTCTTATCCAGAGCGACTTACAGTAAGTACAGGGACATTCCCCCCCGAGGCAAGTAGGGTGAAGTGCCTTGCCCAAGGACACAACGTCATTTGGCACGGCCGGGAATCGAACTGGCAACCTTCAGATTACTAGCCCTAACCGCTCAGCCACCTGACTCCCTTCCCGAGTTAGTTTGCTACCATGAGAGTTTGAGTGTGTGATAGTGTCTGTGTGCCCGCAGCTGTGTCAGGTGGTACGCCTGGTGCCAGGGGCGTACCTGGAGTACAAGCAGGCCCTGCTGAACGAGTGCCGGCGGCAGGGAGGCCTACGGCTGGCTCAGGCCCGGGCGCTCATCAAGATCGACGTGAACAAGACGCGGAAGATCTACGACTTCCTGATCAAGGAGGGCTACATCAACAAGGCCTAGCGGGCGTACCAGGGGGGCACGGCAGGGCCGATCGGCCTGCTCACCACCGCTGTGTTTTATGCCCATCTGGACATGGTGGAAACATGCGTGTGTGTGTGTGTGTGTGTGTGTGTGTGTGAGGAGCGTTGCCAGTCGTCGTCCGTTTACGGTGTCAATTCAGGTGTCACGTCTTGCCTTGTATATTTGTTTTGTTGGAACTGACAAGCAGTTGACTCTGTACAGCCCCTGGTTGTCAGTTACTCTGGAGCCAATGTGAAAAGAGGATGTATTTATTTCTCCAGCAATAAAATGTTTGTGTAAAGTGCTTGACTCAATATATTTTAGACAAGTTACTGGTGGAAAATTGGTATCCAATTAAGTCACAGAAGGATGAATAACATGCAAATGCATAACTGCAGTAAATAAAACGTGTGTGTATATGTTTACATTTCGTTTATAGTCACTAAATATCTGTCCTTGGACTTTAGTAAGCTGTCACACCACAAATATGAAACCATGGAGACGAGTGATGTAGGGAGTGGCAAGGGTCAATCTCATCATGAATGTCAATGCTGAGTTGACCATGTCAGCATTTCCAAATAGCCATTACAGGCATCTTGTTTAGCTTCAGGTGCTCTGTCTCTCTCCCCTCCTTCTATCTCTCTCTTATCTCCCTCTCTCAACCCCTCTCTCCTTACTCATTCTTCTCTTTCCAACCCTCCCCCCTTACCCCTCTCTTTCTCCCCATCTCTCCAAGCCTCTGCTCTCTCCCTACCCTTCCCCTCTCCCCCCTTTCCATCCCTACCCCTCTCTTTCCTCACCTTTCCCTTCTCTGCCATCTCCGTTGATGAAGCTGGCGTGACGCGGGAGAGCTATGACTAATCCCAAAGCAGGCAGGCAGGCAGGCAGCCACTGGCCTCAGACAGGCTTATCAGAGCGCCGTGGAGCAGCAGCATCAGCCGTTGCTAACAGCCTGATGAGAGCTCCAGATCCCACGTTTGATGATAAGGGGAAGACGGCATTGGAGGAGGCTGGGAGCCGGGGAAGAGGGCTCAGGTCTGGAATGTGCTCTTTTCACACGGGGATGGGGAAGCCAGAAATTCATGTTATGTTTTACCTTGTGAAGGATCTTGTTTTTGTGGTACTAGAAGAACATTTTATACAAATATATTATAATATATAAACATATTATTTGTGTTTTGCTTACTGATGGGCTTACTATACATACAATTTGTTTAGTCCCTTGCTAAAGTTTAATCCCTCCCCCTTGGTAATGTCTGGGTCTTGAATATGAATTTATCATTGCTCCATTATACAGATCCTGATTCAATAAAAATAGACTATGACCCCATACTATTCAGGACGTAGCAAAACATTGTAAACCCATTACCCCACAAGACAACTTGTGAGGTTGTGGATGTGAGGGTTCAACTGTTGAGTTGTTTCCCTGCGAGGGGCTGCGTCTGACGTGTGAGGGGCTGATCGGAGCTGCAGATCTCGTTGCCACGGGGACACGTGAGTCGGTCTCCAGCAGAGATTCGAAGGCCACCTTCTGGTGAGAAGATGGAGGAGTGACGATGAGGTGAGAGCTTCAGCTAGTTGTCATGGGAGGGAAGTCAGGAAGGCGTTTACAGTATCAGGACATATGAAGCCTGGATTGTTTTTTATCTGTCTAATGAAGTGGGAATATATATGTTTTTTTACTGTGTTCGTTTTCTGAGACCAATGATGGAAAAAGCACTTTGCTGATGGTCAACAAACACTGTTGATGTACGCATATGTACAACCACTCACCCACATACCCAGTTCCCCGCACGGTGACCCCTAACCACCAACACATGTAGTGGCACGCCCCCCTCTCTTTGTCAGTCTGGGCTCGGCTATTAAGGCAGAGTGAGCAGACAGAGCAGATGTTGGTGTCAGTGCTCTGCATGTGGGTAGGCGAGTGCCACTTCTCACCTCACCCACACGCTATCCGCTCAGACGCACTTGAACCTCCCTTTTTCCCCACCTCTCTCTCCTGCTGCAGCTCCCTATGAAGGTGAATGAGACAGACTTCCTGTGAAGGAAACTCGACCTGTGTTAATTTATTTAAGTGCCACGATAGGGTAGTGGCAGTGGATGGATTGGAAACCTAATTTGAAGACTATTTGCATTACTGATACTTTACATTTTGGTTTGTTGGACTACGTGGCCGTGCCACTCCATGTGCTACACACACACACGCACACGCACATATTTCTTATGTTTGTGAATCTATAAATACAGTTCATCGGATGATAGCACACAGAGACGTTGTAAAATGTCAAGTCAACCTTTCAATTGGGTTGTTTGCTGCGATTTCTATGGTTACACAGAACTATTTAAAGTACAAGTAGTTTCCTAAGGGAAACTATTGGTTTAAAAGCAGACACTTTTCAGTGTATTGATTTTCAACCTAAGTGTTTCTCAATGAAAAGGGAAAAATAAATTTCCTTCCAGTTGGCTGGGTAAACAAACCCATGCTTGGCATTTCTCCCACAGCTCCTGTCTGTAGTGTCCTGCTCCGCCACTAACACAAGCCATTGGCATTCCCTCCTCCCTGTCTCCTCAGCCATTATTGCCAGGCAGTGATTAACACAGAGGTGAACCTGTCTTCCATTGTCAACACGCTGGGTTTCCTTGGCAACCAGGTCTCTGGCATTCTGGAGCTGAAGTCTGAAAAGAGGATTGGCCGTCTAGAGGAGGGGCAAAGGGGGGAGCCGAGAGCAACGCACAGGCGCATGCACACACACACACACACACACACACACTCCTCCTCACCCTGTTGCTCATGCTCATCTGCCGGGCAGAGGAGTCGTGACTAACCAGAGCAGAGCGCAGAATTGAAGTCTGCTGTAGCGCTGACCTCCCTTTCCTCCCATCCTCCCCCCCCCCTCCTCCCATCTATCCTTGTACGTGCTTCTCCTCACTGAACAGCTCATGCACAAGAGCAGGCTGTTGCATTCCATTCTACACACAATGAGACACATCTATCACTCAGTACGTTTGCTCAGCACATGGACTATTGTCAAAAATCTTCTTCTTTTTTTTTTTCACTAAAATTATTTTCTTTACAGGAAAAACCCAGCCAAAGACTAAGCATGACATTGAAAGATGCGACCTTCACTGTGGCTGTTTAAAGCTGCCCCGGCAGGTCCACTGTTCTTGCGAAGCAGCAAATGTGTTTGTTTGATGTGGGAGTTGTCTGGATCAGAGTGACAAGGAGACTCCATGCGGAGCACAAGCCCGCCCGCCCCCCTCACATGTTGCTACAGCAAACACTCAGATCCCAGGTCTATTTACTGCTGTCACAGCTGGAGGGAAGGAGGAGCCTGCAGGATCAGTGGCAGTGCTTTATTTAGCACCCCCCCACCCCCTGAAACCCCAGGACCTGCACCTCCATTCTCCATCACTGACCACAAAACACTTTCCACATGCCTCGTCTTGCCACCTCCATGCCAAAGGGCGGATCGCATCGATGCACCCCCCCCCCCCCCTAACATGAACGCCAGAACAATCTGCAGTGGCTCGCTCAAGTTCAGGCAGGGGTTGCAAGGCTGGGTGACGAGGGTGTGGGGGGGTAGATCTGCCAGGAGATTTATACGGCTTCATCTGACTTCATTCAATTTCACAAGGAATAATCAGCAATCAGAGTACTATCAGTGTGGAGAAGCCATGGCAGCCTGGAATGTGTGTGTGTGTGTGTGTGTGTGTGTGTGTGAGGAGGGAGGGAGGGGAGGGGGAGGTCGAGAACAGGAGAAATACCTCTGGAGGAACAGGTCTTACTCAGCCTGCACTAAAGCCTCTTGTACCAGTCCTTCTATTTCTGATGAAGCTCTCGCACCAGGACTCTGAAATGGGTTAGCTGTCATGTTCAACATTCCTCCATGAATAGTTTAATTAGATAGAACCTAGCCCTAATGCCATGGATTGCATTCTTGATTTATTAGTTAGAAAGATTTCTCGTCTTCATCGACTAGCCACGCATTAGCATTCACAGCCAGAGTACCATTCACAACCAATATTCACACGGTCACTGAAAGCCGGTTACAGTACCCCCTTAAGAAAATATGCCTGTGAACCTCATCTGCGATAAACAGAGCATCGTCTTACATTTACGTTTAGTCATTTAGCAAATGCTCTTATCCAGGGTGACTTACAGTAAGTACAGGAACATTCCCCCCCGAGGCAAGTAGGGTGAAGCGCCTTGCCCAAGGACACAACGTCATTTGACGCGGCCAAGAATCGAACCAACAACCTTATGATTAATAGCCCGATTCCCTAACCGCTCAGCCATCTGACCCAGGATGGTCTTGAGCGAACCGTCTGGGTCGTGTGCTGCGGTTGCCACCCACACAGTCGGGGCAGCAGGAATGAGGCTACAGGTGAGCTGTGTAGTTGTGTGGGTGACAGCGTAACTGCACATGTATTTTAAGCCGCCCTTGCAGACCGTAGAACCCTATTAAACAGCAGCATTTCACTGGGAAGGCTTCTGAGTCATCTGACATTTCAGACTCACTTCAGTCCCTGTTACCTGCAGCTTCTCTCTCTCTCTCTCTCTCTCTCTCTCTCTCTCTCTCTCTCTCTCTCTCTCTCTCTCTCTCTCTCTCTCTCTCTCTCTCTCTCTCTCTCTCTCTCTCTCTCTCTCTCTCTCTCTCTCTCTCTCTCTCTGTCTGAGGTTCAACGTCTTTCATTCTCTCTCTATTTCTCCCCCTGCTTCCCCTCTCCATTGCATTTCACTTTGCCATTCATCTCTGCTCTGTTGTCTGACATTACAGTGTGCTCCATTGACACCCCCTTCGGCCTTCTTCCTAAGAATTCAACCAGCGATTTGTGACCAACAGTGACACATACTGTGTGGCATAAGATTACATACCTGTCTCAACAACATATCCTGCATGGAGAAATATGACACATAAAGACATTCTACACAGGAAATGTACAGATACCAGAACGATGATGGGTTCTCCATTTTCTGTCTCCCTGCCTCGGGCCCTGATCTATATGGTCATGTGTCTCCACAGGTGTGTGGAGTGTTGCTGTAGCACAGCTAGGTAGGCCCCAATTTGTTTCCACATGATTGAATTTGGTGCTTATTATCGTGGAATATAATTAGCAGCGATTCAGGCCTGGGACTAGATGTTTGGTCGATATGATAATATCCTACCCTGCAGGATCTCTTTTGAATGGTACTAACTTTAGCAGAATGCTTTGACAATGGCTGTGTTTGGACACCGTACGTCACAGGGGTTTTAATGCGGATTTAGTGCATTTAATTCAGCTGTTCTCCATGAGTTCTGTGCTTGTTGCTGGGGAAGGGCTGCCAGGGGTCATGTATGGTCAACATATCCCTGCGACGGTCTTAGCACAGTATGAACTCGGGCAGTAAATCAAACAGCTTACTCACAGGCAGGGAACTCAGAGGTGTGCTGAATGCAAGCCAATATAACTAGTGGCATGTTACTGTCCTTCTCAGTGACATGAATATAAACTTTTTTTTGTTTTTCTTGTTGGTGTGTTGCCTCGTGTTGAAGCTGCATAAGGTGTTGTGGTGTTAGGTGTTATGCTAGATTCCCTCTATACAATGTCTGAGGAACTATCTGTAGGACATGCGATGCATTGACACAGCTCTTTGTCATCCTGACCATTGTTTCTTGTTCCATCTCTCTGGGTTTGATAAGTTAAAGACCTGTAATTTGAGCACATGCCTACCCTTCTGGGGGTTGGAGGAGTGGGGTGATGGGGGGGGGGGGGGTGGAGGTGGAGGGTGGAGGTTCGCTCCAGCACCATTCATAGTCATCCCATACTGATTCCTGTCCACGGTATCAGGTGTTCCTCTGACCTTCTTGGACTTTGTTTCTTTTGAAACTCTGTGGGCCACAGCCAGTCACTGTACTGGAGAACACCAGGCCATTGTGTGACCCTGCATGATACAGCAGGGCATAAAAAATATTTTTGCTCTCTGTTGCCTTTAATGCGTGGCCCGATACTGACCTGCAGCAGTGACATGGTGTGATGGGAGGCAACAGTTAAGGTCTTTCTTTTCATACCACCGTTTTCTTTTTTACATACCTCTTTGACCGAGCCAAATACTAAAAACACACTATGTGAAGAGCTATAAAGATGATAGAAATTAGTCTTACCAAACGTTTATGAAATTCTGAGGGGCAGACATAAACATAATCTGACAACAGGAACGAGTTCTCTAAACACAGACTACCCTTTACCATATTATCAGTTTACTTGATAATCGGCATCATTAACGTTTTGCTAACATTCACATCAAGAAAGACTGTAGCTTGCGATTGAGTAATATCATGCGAATGTACACATTGTGCAGCATCTCTGTCTGACAGTAGGCTACTCATGGGTTGTGTTTAGAGGGGAGGTGCTTCAGAACGTAGGTTCTAGCCTCTGTACCGAATATGTTCCTTCGCTACACCGTTGCTGGAGAGCGGACGGATGCGCGTGGAATTCTCCCGCTCTTTCGGCAGTAATAATATTAGCTTTCTGTCGCTTTGTCTTTCAAATTGTATGTTATATGCTAGGTCTTGTTGACCACCAATCTTTTATTAGTATAATTGTTTGGGGTTTGACTTAGCAACCACATGCCCGGAGTGGTGTGTGCGTAGTAACGCGCTTGGAAAATCACCACCTCAGCCAAAGTGAAGTGAGGTTTGGTAAGTTATGTTCTCATAGTTTAGAGTGGATATGGTATTTGATTGTGTGTACAATGTTTATCAGATCTTCAAGATTGGTTGGTTACTTTTGGAAAAAGTAGCATCGACACTACTGTGTTTATGAAAGAGGACAGGCGATAGTAATGTATAGGCTAAAGCTCACTGTAAAGTGCTTCGAACAGACAGCGCATGCAGCAAGTGATGTGCAGTATTTGGCTAATTCAACATAAGACTGTATGTTACTTAAACTAATATTTTTTGTATCACATTGTAGCAAGCGAATTTGTTGATGAGATGTTCAAGCCTACACGTAGGATAACCTTTATAAAATAATATGTGATCTAGCAGGTAATAATTACCTTCGTTTATGTAGGCTACCTTATTAGATTGAATAGCCTATTATGACAAGCCTGCTTTTGATGATTGATACACAGAAAGAGAGAGGGGGGGGGGGGGAAGAATGATGAGAAAGAGTATATTCATTCATAAGTAATTATAATGTATGAGACAGGCAGGGGAGCACATACAATACTAACCAACCATCTATGAAATAGACCACCCTGTTTTTCTTATCTTTTTTAGCAGACACAACACAACATTCAACATGCATATGATGAATGAATCACATCAATTGTGTGAAGAGGCATAAAAAATAGCATAAAAACAACTCATTTTAGGTTCATTTGAGCAGTCTACAGATTATGGCACCGTTTTCCATGTCACATATTAAAAGCTACCTGTTACACTAACAGCTCAGGAAGAAATGTTTTCTGCAGACAGTTCTGCTACACTGCTTATGTAGCAGGACTGTCTCCACATAAAATCCCAGTATAGAAGTAAATATGTAAAAAAACAAAAAACGAAATACACATTTTGGAGACTATACCAGCCTTTTATTTTATTTTTTTCTCCATCAGTGAATGTTGTGCTGCTGGCTAGGTAAGTAAGCAAGCTGCTCTTACCCAAGCAGTGCCAGAGGGTTGGACTGTGTGAGATACAGTCACCCACTGGCGTCCGCAGTGAGGTGCAACACGGTCAGTGTGACTAGCTAGCACCTGGTCATTGGTCTAACAGGGAGATGCCACTCTGAACAAACACATGCAGGGACCTAGCCCTTTTCTGTCAGCATGCAGAATTTGTCATCCCCACTTTATAACTAATTTCATTGTAAGGCTGTTCTGTATCATAACTGAAACTTGTTTCTCTGGAACTAGTTTATGCTAGTATGCAAGCTTTTTCAATGTGCACATTTAAGTCCAGGACATTTATGAGCTAGGTTTACAAAGTATTTTGTAGGTCAGGGTAGTTCTACACAGTATTCTCAGGGGTTATACAGTGTTATTAAAATAGATACTAAACAGATGGCTCTCAATTGTGCCACTGTTTCAGCACCGACATTGTGTGTCCTGTCTACAGATCTATTTCTGTGGGAATTCGGCCATGCGAACAGTTCCTTTCAACACCGCTGCATCGGAGTGATAGTTTACTAGAGAGCAAATTGTTCAACAGAGTGCAAAGCTTACACCCTTCTCTGTTTCAATTGGACCAACACTT
Organism: Osmerus mordax; assembly: GCF_038355195.1. Taxonomy (NCBI): domain Eukaryota; kingdom Metazoa; phylum Chordata; class Actinopteri; order Osmeriformes; family Osmeridae; genus Osmerus; species Osmerus mordax. The sequence continues at coordinate 15,109,392 of NC_090060.1, read as the reverse complement.
GTTGATTCTGGCATTTTCCGTGTTTTCAAAACACACACACGTTTGTAAGTGGTGTGCGTATCAATGAGCTGCTAAGCCTGCCTCACGAGCATAACCCCGGATGGGGTGTCCAGCTTCCACATTAGGAGTGGGATAGAGCGGCTGCGTTCGGCTGCTCCGGTTTCTCCGCAGGTGGCTCACGTTCCCGGTTCCAGCTAGCAGAGGAGGAACCGGAGCCCTGCGGAATCTCCCCGGGCAGATAGAGAGGAGCGGAGCTATGCCTCGGAGGGTCTGTGATGAAGGTCTATGTGATGACAGGGCACAGACATGCACTCTGAGTGATGAGCCCTCGTGTTTGCCTTGCAGACGCACAGTACAGATGGGCCAAGCCCCATTGCTGGGCTTGAGCATGGCGAGAGCATTGGCACGCTTTCTATCACGTCGAGCCAGCCTTTTTCCAATCTCGTCGTGATGATCCTACAGAAATAACCTGCAGAGCTGGTCAATTGACTGGGAAATATTGCCTACGCCTATAGTCGATTTGTAGGTGACAGGCTCTGCGTACATGCCCTCTTTCCCTCCTCCTCCTCCTCTACTCTCCATGCTCTCCTTGTCTTTCTCTGTCCAGGTCGGGTATAAATAGCCGCGTGGACGCAGCGAGTGTCAGCAAAGATGGAGCCATGTCACCTCAGCACTTTGGTAGAGGGGTTTTAGCTTCGCCCCTGTTCTGCGCTGCTCCCGTCGCTACCCTGCTGTGACGGGCATCGCTGTCCAACACTGTCCAGCAGGTCGATACATCAAGGGTGCAGTTTGTGTTTGTCTAAGCAAAAAAAATAAGAAGAAAAGAATCAGAAGAGAATTTCATCGCTTTATCATTTCCTCTTTAGATGTCAGTTTGAAAATGACAGCGCAGCAGGTGTCTGCATTTATTGACAATCTCCTTGTTGCTCACTCACTGCAGGTGTTTCTGTTTTTTATCACCAACGGCAACACACTGGAGAAGGAGAATGTGGAGTCAGCTGCATCTAAGTGTGTTCCATGGCAACCATTTCATGTCTGAACAGGCAAGGTGCTCAGTGATTGGCAGCCTGGGAACTAAGGGACTTCCTGTCTGGGCTGGGAGGATATGTGGGGATAGATTTCTTTGCACCTTGCATCCACAGGGAATGGCAAGCTGTATTCAGTGCTGTGGAGAAAGGCTGGGATGAGAGAGATGGACAACTTGCTACATCTGGGGCAGGATGGGCTTATTGATGGAAAGGCAACCTTAGACCCAGGGGAGAGACTGACATTCCTGTTCACCGAAGCACAAGGAGATGTTTTCTGGCCGTCATTAAAAGCTAAGCTCTCTGCGAAAAAAGAAGAAAAATCAAGCTCTACCTGTATTTTTCCAGTGTGACACAGTGTGCGTGCCCCACAGTGCCTCAGGAATCAGCCAGGGCTTTAGGACCACACTGGGTACGCAGGTGTCTACACAGACGCAGATTTAATTCATAATTAATGCGTTTCATTTGATGTGTGTGGCTTGTTAACCAGACTGTGACAGCGAGGTAGAGAGACTGCCCCCGGGAGCCAGTCAGAAGGGTGTGGATGACGTACGAGGAGTGCACCAAAAGTGGGAGCTGGTGCCTTGAAGCTCCAGGGTCTCCCACGAGTGTGCTGTCCTAATGCAAATGGATGAGACATCCAGACTATCACTGAAAGAAGAGAGTAGATGAACCCAGCAGGAAGTGTGCGTGCGCTGTGGGTGACGGAGCGAGTATCTGTGTGTGTAATTTACATTTAGACGTTAAGCAGACGCTCTTATCCAGAGAGACTTACAATAAGTACAGGGACATTCTCCTCGAGGCAAGTAGGGTGAAGTGCCTTGCCCAAGGACACAACATCATTTTGCACGGCCGGGAAACGAACCAACAACCTTCTGATTAATAGCCCGATTCCCTCACCACTCAGCCATCTGACCCCCTACTGTGGCAGAGGGTGTCAGATCACAGGCTGCTGTAGACATGACTGTGGGGTAATGCTCTGCTCCCTCGTGCTGTGGAGTCTTGGGTATGGTTAGGAAAACAAGGTGTCAAATTAAACGCGGCCAAACGTATTTTATGTCCCATTACAATTAGTGGAAAGATACACTGTGTTCTTTTCATCCTTAGTTGTGTTCATGGAGATAGGATGGTGTACCATTTGATTCACCTTCGTTTCCCCTTAATGCTGAAGATGGAGTATACATACCATCATCAAAGAGACTGTAGATTCTCTGCAGCTGTGTTTCATCATGGTCCTGGACAGACTGGGTTTGATTAATCAGGCCTGAGCCTAAAGCCAAGCCCTGCCAGACATACAGCAGTCTCCCTGGGCTGGCAGATGGATAACATGGTATTATATTTGCCAGACACAACTGTCGCAGCACAATGCCATCCAAAAGGAATCTAATGCCATTATTTGTTGACTCACTGCAAATAGCTTTGATGGCACTCTCCCAAATTATATAATTGGGAGAGAGCTCATTGTTAAATTGTGTTCAGTTGCTTACCATATTCTATCTGAAATTGGAATCTGTCCCTGATTTGTTTCAGGTATAATTTCCTGTTGCACGATGACTTCAGGCTATTGAAGAACATCCTGTTCGTCTTCCTGTCTGTTCCATACCCTCTCTCCAGCCCTCTCTTCTTCAATGGGGTCCCGCAGCCAAGGCTTCTTCCACCACCACCCCCACCGCAGCTCCGTGGTGCCAACGGCCATGCCCAGGCTCCTCCAGGAGAGCAGCAGCCTGCTGGGAGGCATCGCCCAGATCACGCCCAATCTCTTCCTGAGTCGGGGCAACGTGGCGTCCAACCGCAGCCTGCTCCTGTCCAAGGGCATCACCTGCGTGGTGAACGCCACCATCGAGCTGCCCAACTTCAACTGGCCCCACGTGGAGTATGTGAAGGTGCCCCTGGCCGACATGCCCCACTCGCCCCTCTCCCTGTACTTCGACAGCGTGGCCGACAAGATCCACAGCGTGGGGCGCAAGCGGGGGGCCGTGCTGGTGCACTGTGCCGCCGGGGTGAGCCGCTCCGCCTCCCTGTGCCTGGCCTACCTCATGAAGTACCACCGCGTGTCCCTGGCCGAGGCCCACGCCTGGGTCAAGGCCCGCCGCCCCGTCATACGGCCCAACGGCGGCTTCTGGCGGCAGCTCATTGAATACGAGCGGAAGCTGTTCGGCAGGAACTCTGTAAAGATGGTGCAGACGCCCTACGGGGTGATACCTGACGTCTACGACCGGGATCGTAGGAACCTGGTGCCCTACTGGGGTCTGTAGGCGTACCCCCCCCCCCCCCCCCCATCGTCCTCGCCCCAGGGAGAGAGGCAGAGGAGGGAGGGAGAGAGAGCTGTGGTCGACTGTGTTGTCTGTCAAGGCTGCAGGTTCATGCATGTTCCCCCAGCCAGAGATGCAAAGTGTGAGTGTCTGTCTTTGTGAAGCTTAATTAATGAGTTCTGGTGCTTTTGGATGGAGGAAGGCAGATCAGTCACGGCACTGCAGACTGGTTACTGGTGCTACCACTCTGCACTGCACCCAGCCCACCCTTCTGTCTGGGAGACAAGGCCACCTCAAGCTAAGTGTCGCGTGGACCAAAGCAGCGCCCGGATCACAGAGATGCCTGGCACCGAGATCAAGTACCCAGACTGTGATGATGGCAGCCGTGCTTGGACCCCAGTTAGGAGGAGCATTTCTGGGAAGGTGTGGGCGGGGCTTAAAGACTCCTTAAAGAAGTCCTTTTTCCTGACGTAACGTCATGTGATGGTATTGTGCCAGTTTTGCTGTTGTCTTTGATGTAAGGGGCGGAAGTCTGTCTCAATTTATGGTAGCATTTACAATACTTACAACTGTACATAAAAAAGAAACATTTTGACTTATTCTCATAAAAGTTATATAAAGTCATGAAATACAAATATGGGTAAAATAGAAAAAATAGGGTGAGGTGTTCTAGTACACTTTAAGATATATAAAAAAGATGACTATATTAAAGGTTTTAAACTAGATATTAAGTTTGAAAGAAGACTGTGCAGGAGTTTGCTATTATTTGCTTTGTGCTGTTTAGAGAGATGTCTTCCTCAAGCTTGAGGACAATGGTGTGTCAACAGCCACAGGGGGACATCATTTTTATGACCCTATCTTGCCTCGTCTAGATGATGTCTTAGTGAATCAAGTTCTGAAAAAAACGAATTCAAGCAAGAATTTCATATCCTGTGTACTCTCTGTACAACCATTTGGGGGCAAGAGGTTGTCTGAAATTCTCCTACTTTGCAGACACAAAGCTTTTCTAATATGGCAAATATGACTGTAGCAGATAACCCTGTCCATGGCAAAGGCATTTTCAGCAGTAAGCCAAGCCAAGCTTTTTTTTGCCCTACGGCAATGATATTCCAATGTAATAAGTTAGCCCATGCTACTGTTTGTGTTGAAAACCCGTAAAAAAAATAAAACAGTTGACTAATATATATTTTTTGTCAGTCAATACCTAACATTTACCAGAATACTGTATATATAGTTGTGAATCAGTGATATTGATACTTGAAGATGTCACCGTATTGTCTCATGCAAGGCAATATCTCTCTCGGGCTGGCTTTCTTTGTCAGTTCGCTAGGAGACATGTTTTGCGGAGAGAGAGGTCGCACAGTAAATTCCACAAAAAGGTCTGATGTTTCACAGAGCCATTTGCCAAAGAGATGTCTTCAGATGTCAACGCAGAATTCTATCATTCTTTTTCATTTGGTGAGGCCACAAAGCAGCAGGCTGACAGTGATGACTGCTATCGGTCTTCTGCTAAGCCTGGTGAAGGATGTCCAGAATAGCTTACACAATAAACACTATTACCCACAAGCACCGGCTTCCTCTGATGACAGGCCAAGCATGATAGAAATGCAAAAGGGATTGAACCAAATGACACCTTCTGCTACATCTTCCTAGACTGAACTGAAGCTGTGTGCGTATGTCTGCCTGTCACCATCCCACGGTGTAGTCTGACTACACAGTGTGTGTGTGTGTGTGTGTGTTTGTGTGTGTGTGTTGGTGAACACATCATTCACCTGCAGCAGGATATCAACATTCATGTCCATGCCAGTGAGCAGGGTGATTTACATCCTCCTGAGTGTTCAGGGTTCAGGCCGTGCAGAACAAAGTGTTGTGATGAACTTGGAGGAGACATCATTAGGAATCTTCAACTCAACAGGAAGCAGACAGAGGCACAGCCTGGTGCTGACTAATCTGTGCCCGGTATCAGAGACAGAGATGGCAAAAGTACACACATCTCTCACTCAAGTTGACAGTACAGGTACTCATGTTTAAAAAGACTCATAATAACATAATAACAATGTCACAACAGTGTAATAACAACATAATAACAGTATAACAACAGTGTAATAACAACATAAAAACAGTGTTACAACAGTGTAATAACAACATAATAACAGTGTAACAACAACATAATAACAGTGTAACAACAGTGTAATAACATAACAGTGTAACAACAGTGTAACAACAGTGTAATAGCAACATAACAGTGTAAAAACAGTGATAACAACATAATAACTACAAGCTTTTGTTTGTTGTGTGTGATGGCAGAAATGAAAAAAGGCATGCAATGACAATAAATAATATTGATCATGCCACCAAATACAGAATAAAGTAAAGAGCTTGGTTTGAAAATGTATGAAGTAGAGATATTTGTGTAAATAAACTTGAGTGAAAGTCAAAAGTGGTCAGAAAAATAAATAGTGAAGTAAAGTACTGATCCAAGAAAAATCAACTAAGTACAGTAACAAAGTACTTCGTTACTTCCCATCTCTGGTGCCTACAAAGTATATTTCACAATACAACAATTTGAATAGGTATGTTGTGTTATCAAACGGGCACTCAAGCAGGCAGAGGGTGAGGATGCACTCTGTAGGGCGACACCTTGACAGGAAATGAAAGCTACAGTAACCTTGGTAACAGTCAGTGAGGGCCAATGTGTTCTTATTGTTGAACACATCTCATGAGTTGTCGCTAATGAACAGTGACTGAATCAATGCCCTGGACAAATTGCCGCAGTAATCTCTGAGATGACAAGCTGTATGTGCAGAGTGCTTATTTAGAAGAATTTCAATAATGACAATTCCCAAACCAAGAGATCTCAGTCATTCTACGTTTCTGCATAAAATCAAAGGTGACTTTTGTCAACAGAGAGGAGAGAGAACAGTGACGTGTGTTGCAGTGCAAAAAAATGGCAATTAAACAAAATAAATGATTGTCTTTCAGTGAGGGGTTGAATGACTCTCACTCGTTGTTTGTTTCATTTCCTGTGGTCATCCTCTGACTCATCTGTCCCCATCATTCCTTCACAGTGATTGGATGCAAATGCACGGACCCTTCTGTCAGTCCGGATAAAGACAGGACTCTGATGCGGAACACTGGAAGCAATTGTTGTTGTCTTCTGTTTTATAATGAATAATTACACAGTGAGGATTTTCTAATGAATTCAAGCAGGTCATTAAACTGTCAGAGGGATCATCATTAAATCAGAGAGCGCTCCTCAGGATGGATGGTGAAAGTGTAGACCCAATCTAGCCAGCGCTGTCTTCAAACGCTCACATTTGACCAGGCTTCTGTGGAGAGAAATGATGAAATGCTAATGGTTGTGTGGTTTTCTTCAAAGCAGCAGGTCTTGTAGGCTACTCTCCTTTGAATTCCTCTCAGAGGACTTCACTCCGGTCTTCTCTAGCGACCGGGCTGGGTCTGTAAAACTACAGGTTAGCCTCAAATAAGCGTGGAAGCATACTTGCTTTCATGGCTAACGTATCGGTTATGCTTGTCTGAACTCCAGACATACATTCAGAGGATTTTTTGCAAACATCAGTTGTGAGATACTCACTTGAGAATGAGGGTAAAGGCAATTATTTGTACCTTCAGAAGTGAAATAGTTGTCTTAAATCGATAAAGTGATTGACAAGAGGCATGAGATATGAAAGGCCCCAGGGCTGAAGCAAACCAATCAATATGGCAGCACCATCACGTTAATCTCTGCTGCTATTCTTGTGGGCTGATCATTTGATTCATGGCACTGCTGACGATAAGCATGAAAATTACACATCAAGACTGGCATATGGGAGGGAGGGGGGGTAGTAGGGTGCAGCGATGGCCTGCATTTCAAATGTACGCAGCCCTATTCAGTAATTGATTTGAGCGTTTGTAATTTTCTACAATCCCAGAGCTCTCAGTGAGGAGAAAGGAAATCATTTTCAGCGGGATGTTCAATTAGGGAGTGGTGAGATATAAAATGAATGTTGGAGACCACACACCTGAGCATGGGGAGAGACAATGGTAATGAGACTAGTTCCGTGGAACCTACAGACGGCTTGTCTGATTGGCTCTTCCCCACACATCCACCAGCTAAGGCCCAGCAGGCTCCTCTGTGGACAATTTATTCCATTTTGTCAACAAGTGAGGGAGATGAGGTCTCCTTGGCCTCAGCAATGGCATGCTACTGGGCAAAATAACAAGAGAAAATGAGAGACAATCTAGGTCCATTTGGAAGTGGGCCTTGGAAGGGTACACTTGTGTGACATTCCTGCATTAGGCTCTGAACAGGCTGGTCCAGAAACCCTCTGCGGTCATATTAGATGACTCGCTTCCTCCTGCCCCCACAATTTCTATGGTAATTCAGACACACCCTGCATTTTGAGAAAGATGACACATAAAAACAACATATGAGAGTTCCTTGACTGATGGAATTTCAAAATTTTACTGATTTGTTTATGTACATGTCACTTCACATTACAAGTCTACAGTACCATACTGTAATGAACACAAAGTGCTGATGCAATAAAATTCAGAGTTGACTTCATAAACATTCCCTTCAGAGCTACACAGACACAACAAGACAAACCTACAACCAATAATCATTGTTAAGAAATATGATTAAACAGTGCAAAGGACATTCTAAAGCAGTTAGTCACACAATCCTTAAAATGGTATATATGACTGCCTTTCAACACAGCACTGAAGCTTTTAAAGTTTAATTAAAGTCTTTGAAAAAATAATCGATGAAGAATGTTATCAGCCATAGAATATCCTTTTAAAGACCCGGCCATTAAAGTGATTCCAGCAATATGATACTACAGCCCAGATTAAATAGAAACCAAAGTAGAAAAGGCAAGAACAAAGTCTCTTTCTTTACTGAGCTCCAGCATGAAACAAAAACAAAGTAACCGGAGATGGGAGGGAAAACTAAAGACGGCGTTCAATTTCATTCAGTCTCTGGATCCCCAACCTCAGTGTATACTACATTGCACAGTAATAAGTCTGACTGTATTGAAAGAGCAATCTAGTTTTGCACAATAACTTAACATTCTGTGCCACTCTACTCCACTGTTTTTTGTTTTTGTTTGACTTTTCCATGTTATATTCCAATACTGTTAAAAGTTATCTTAATAAGAAGCTCCATAAATATCCATGTCAACTCCCGGGACCACCCAGGAATAACGCGTCACATACATGATTTTATTAATAACACATTAAGTTACAGATGAGGCTTTCATCTTGCCCTTGAATTTGTACAAATATACTTTTTCTACTTCATCACTTTCCCCGCCCCACGTACTTCAAATCGCTGGAGCAAATGGGCTCCTGACAGAGAAGGAAGGACAGAGAATATTAGATAAATAAATAGAGGTATTCCAGTGACTCCAGAGCCCTCGGGGGAGCGGCTGTGTTCTCCGGCCTTCTAAGGTGAGAGGTCGAGAGGTCGCGTGGCGGTCAGGGAGTCTGCTTCGCCTCCTCGACAGTGATTCATGTGCGCCCGTTGCCGTGGCAGCGGCGAGGAGGCGTTCAGAGCAGGTCAGGCAGGATGAGGCCCGGCGGTTTGGGCTCCACGCAGTTGATCCAGAAGTTGGCACAGCTGGCGTGGTACTGGTGGCCCCCGTACAGCAGCTTGAAGTTGTCCGTCTCCGAGTTGAAAGCCTGAAGGGAGAAAAGGGCGCAAAAGGTCAACGCCGGAGTGAGTCAAGGAATGAAACCGGGCTGGGTGAAGATATCTGGGCTGGTGAGGAGACTGGAGGAGTCTCCTCGCTAAGAAGCACCAACAGAGGTCAGCGCGACACCCCGGCTGTGAAGATCTGACGCGGGAAGACTTAAATAAGACTGTGTTCAGCGACTATCATCTCGACACATTTCTATTGAGACGGCCCAGCGCTGCCCGTCTCATCCTACATCTGTATATAGCTGGGAAAATGAACTTGGTGATTTGGGCTGGGAGAAGTGCTGTGATGTGAGCATGCATTTAGACGGGGCACCAGCTGCAGCCTGGAGCTGGAGATAAGGTGATGCTAATGTGTGTGTTATGCAGTTTAAGAGTTTGCATTCCCAGTGAAACTGAAGCTAGAGACAGAAAGGAGTCATGTGTGGTGAATCATATCCACCCACACACAGATGGAGAAATGCATGCGCACTTTCTCACACATACACACACACAAGAACCCAAAACCCCTACAAACACACAAACCTGCTGACTAATGACCTGCTCACGGTCAGTTTACAATACAGAGGGACACCTGTTGAGGCTTTTGCACAACGACTGAAAATACACCCTCCCTTTTTCTCACACACTTCTATTTCACAGACTAAATGTATTCTCTTTCAGTTCCTTTGTGCCTCAACCCACTTCTCTCCTTCAAACCTGCACTTAGACTGCCAAGGCTCGCTGTGCTGGGGAGAGAGAGAGCAAAAAGAAAGAGAAAACAAAGAGATGCCCCCACCTCCTCCACCCTCCCTCCCTCCCTCCACCTCATCCCTACACTCCCTCTCGCGCCCTCAACCTAAATTCTCTTCCTGCATAGCCGTGATCAAGTGCAATTTTACCATCAACCGGCACAAAGCCATGAACAGCCTGAGCCAGACTTTAGGGGAGCAGAAACCAATAGAACGTCCGGGAGCTGCAAACGATGTGAGCTCGAGTCACACTCAACGAGATTGGAGGAAACGTAAAAGGTCAGCAACATCAATCCCCCACGACCTATGCTAAAGTATTTCAAGGTCGGTGACGTGCACGAACATATCCAGAAGTGCTAATGATCCCCAGCCACGACAGGAGGCCCCCATCTGTTAAAGCCAGAAGCAGGGAACTAAGAGAGGGAACTAACGTCTACATGAGCTCCCTAGTGAGGAATACCGGGAGGCAAAAAATAGTGAAACATATTAGCCTTACCCTCAACCTTGGGTCATTTTCTTTAGCCAGTGCCTGAAAGTAACATAAAATGAGTCAGCATATTCTGGTTGTATTTAGCATCCTGAGTTAGCAAACTGGTATTTGGGCAGAGGAGTGACAGCCCGTACTGACAGACATCATCCCTTTCCAGAAGCATCCAAGCTGCCTACAGTGAGAGAACCCCTGGTCTCATCATCCTCTCCTCCACCCCGACACTGATGCAGTAACTCAGGGATGGGCTGCTGTACCACAGATCTCCAGGCTGTGCACTTTGGAAGATATTACAAAGATATTACCAAGCTAACCAACCATTACAAGATGCACTGCCATTGCCTAATAGATGTCTGCTGAAAACTAACCTTGTAACAACATAGTTCATTCCAAATATGACATTTATGAGTATAAATATGTATCCTACTGATAAATTCGTATTTAAGCTTTCCAGTGCATTGATTGCATTCATTAGCATTTAACAAGCACTGTTGCTGTTATTAAAATTAAAAGTTTACTCTGGGAGCTGAAAATGTCAGAGATAAACAGTGGATGATACAGATTGCTGCCCATCCCTGAGCATGGCTGTGTGGGGGTCTGGAGGCCAGGGTTAGAGTCACCAATCCTTCCCTTTTGGTGAGAGCAAAGGGGTGAGTCAGAGGCCTGCTGAAACCACCATACCTTCTCCTTCACTCCCCACCTCTATCCTTCACCAGGTTCAAAGATAGAAAGCAGCCCTCTCCCCTCGTCGTCTGAAGGTAAACAGTCCCCTAGACTGCAGCGTTATAGCTTTCTTTAGACTGATATTTACATTACATTACATTTAGCAGACGCTCTTATCCAGAGCGACTTACAGTAAGTACAGGGACATTCTCCCCCGAGGCAAGTAGGGTGAAGTGCCTTGCCCAAGGACACAACGTCATTTGGCACGGCCGGGAATCGAACTGGCAACCTTCAGATAACCAGTCCGACTCCCTAACCGCTCAGCCATCTGACCCTGCACTACACTGTGAGGGAATGCTATTCCCCACTTGACTTTTATGCTTTCTTACGAATGCGCCTCTGCCGAAAATGTAATTAAAAGGTGGGTTGTTAATCTGAAGTCAGGGGCATAGTAGTAAAACATTTTTTATTTCAAGCTAGCGGGGAGAGAGAGAGAGGGAGAGAGAAAGAAGAAAAGAGGAGAAAGAGCGCAAGAGAGCAAAACAGGAAGAGTTTGATAAAGAGATCAAGAGAGACACAGAACAGAAAGTAACCAAGAAAGGTAAAGTAAGCCAACAGGAAAGGGAGACAGAGAGCGAGAGATGGAGACACTTCGCAGATCTTTTGGCGCCTGCGTTCTCTGCCTGCTAAGCAAGAGACATCTGCTCCCATCCCAGAGTCCCCCCCCGCCCCCGCCCCGCCCCCCCCCTCCCAACCCCCCCATCAATCTGGCCCCCCCGCTCCACCACGTACGGACCAGAGGAAACAATCACAGCCACCGTGCCCTTGGCACCAGAAAGTCAAGCCTTGCTCTAAATGAGGCCCTCAAGGTGACTCGTGGTTACTAATTACCCGGAGCTGACAAGAGGGAATGGTCACTGCTTGGACCACGGAGTCAAACGAAGCCCAGGCTCCAGTGATGAGACTTAAAATAACGCAGCCCTGCTTTTGAGGGGAGCTGCAGGTGAGCGTTGATTGGTGTTAGTGGAAGTGAGAGACGAGATAAAAACAGGCATCAAGCAGAGAAACAAGCAGAAAAACAATGACTCTCTCTCCCTCTCTCTCTCTAGGTGAAGCATGACACCGCTTGGACCCTTAGGAAACCACTCCCAGAATGCAACAGCCCAATCTGAGGTGCCAAAGTAACAGCTCTCCTCTCACCTTCTTTTCTTGCCAATTTGCTTTCATCCGTCTAAATTATTTCCACTACCTCCCCCGACTCCCCCCTTCCATGGCTAACAGTCCAAGTTATCATCGTTACTGTTATCCCGTCATGATTATTTCATGACGCTTCTCTTATTCTTGGCATTAATGAAGATGGCCTGGGACGCAGGAGCGTGTGGCTGAGCGGTCCATAGATAGATATAAACACTAGATGTCTTACGGCGGAGTCTAGAACGTCCGCACGTGGCAGCCATCTTGCTACAGTCAACTCGCTCACCCATAACATTGTGTTGAATCTACATGTACTTTTTAAATGACCATAACTTGCTAAATTTTCAACCGATTTTGAATTTTGAAAGCAAGATGGCCGCCATGTGCGGACGTTCGACTCTGTTGTCCGGCAACGCGGACGAGACATCTAGTGTTTATATATATCTATGGAGCGGTCTGCCTGCAGCCTCCTCTGTGACGGAGCAGGGAGCAGCCGCATGAGCCCAGAGAACACTAAGAAGGAGAGGATCCTGTCAGTCTGGCACCCCACTGTGTCTGTCTAGAAGCAGAGAATTGCCCCGGTAGGAAAGAGGGAATTGAGATTTAGTTAACAGTTCACTTGGCTGTCTCGTACTCGTTTAAACAGGCGTCCAATAGCATTGTCTTCTTTTTTCTGCAAAATGCCAAAGAAGTCAAAGAAACGGGAATTTATTAAGTGCAGAACGTCTGCGGTAAGAAAAGAATAGTGTGAATGATTTGCTTGTGAGACGTTGTGTGTGTGTGTGTGTGTGTGTGTGTCAAACCTTGCTGCGTGAGTCCACGTTGAGCAGGCACACGCCACACGCCAGCTCCTTGGCGTTCTTGATGCCGTGTCTTAGGATGCAGGACGTGAAGTCCAGGGAGCTTTCATCAGGCTGTACACACACACACACACACGCACACACACCCACGCACACACACAGGCAAACACGCGCAAAAAGGTTGGTGTATTATTTGATCAATCTCTTCATCAACAGTCACATAGCCTAGCTGCAGGTTAGTATCTTAGAGGGGGGAATGAATATGTCAGCATTCATCTCTACATTACAGGAAATGTCGTTTGTTTATCTCCGGGCAGATCTCTACGGTTGTGCTGCTCCTCACTCCCAACTTTCACACCCCCTTTTCTCAATCCCTCCTGCCTGTCTGTGTATCTCTCCCTATCTTGCTCTCCATCTCATCACCCTTGTCTCCTCCCCCTCCCCTTCTCCCCCTCTTTTTCCTCTCTCTCTCCCCCTCCCTCACCACCCTCTCCAAACTGACATTATCTCAACTCGAGACGTCCAGTCAGCAGCATTATCAGCTGAGAAGTCATATTCTTCCCAGGGCAGGCTGGCTGGCAGGCTGGCTGGCAGGCTGGCTGGCAGGCTGGCTGGCAGGCTGGCTGCAGGGATGAGGCCAGTCCACCCTCCTCTGCTCTGCTGCTGTAGAGCTAGCAGACTGGAGACTAAGCCACACCCCCGACCTCTCTGTCACACACACACACTAAACACAGGCTACAACACTGCAGCTGGAAACACTACTCTGATAACCATACTGGGACTGATTCATGCTTGGTGCCGACTCACGGTGATACAGCTGGTCATACAGTAGTTGAGATAGACTTTTAGTGTTATGGTAGTTTGATGAGATCACACTTGGTCAACTATTGATTCGGTGTTATGTTCAGTATGTAATATCCTGTGATCATTATGGTGAGGTTACCCTTGGTATATTGAAAAGCGATTCTGGCTTATGCCAGCGAATGAGACTTTGTGGGTTAACGACCTGTGTGTTTGTGTGTGTGAGAGAGGGAATTTGTGTATGACCGAGTGTGTGTGTGTGAAGGAGTGTATGTGTGTGTGACTGTGTGTGGGTGTATGTGACAGTGTGTGTGTGTTTGCGCGCATGTGTGTGACTGTGTGTGGGTGTATGTGACAGTGTGTGTGTGTTTGCGCGCATGTGTGTGACTGTGTGTGGATGTATGTGTGTGTGGGTGTATGTGACAGTGTGTGTTCGTATATGTGTGTGACAGTGTGTGTGTGTGACAGTGTGTGTGTGTGTGTGTGACAGTGTGTGTGTGTGTGTGTGACAGTGTGTGTGTGTGTGACAGTGTGTGTGTGTGTGTGACAGTGTGTGTGTGTGTGTGTGTGTGACAGTGTGTGTGTGTGTGTGTGTGACAGTGTGTGTGTGTGTGTGACAGTGTGTGTGTCTTACCGCCAGGTTGCTCAGGGACATGAAGCCCATCAGGTTGTTCCACACTCTGCTGATGTCCTTCAGCAGCTGCTGCAGCTTCTCACAGCACACCGCCGTCGCCTTGACGCCCAGCTCCACGCGCTTGGTGACACGGTACACCTCCACCACGCCTGTCACACACACACACACACACACACACACACACAAGCGCAGTCAAGCCACAGACCAGCAAAGTCTCCTTCACCAACATGAGCCAGATACAGTAGGGAGTCCTCTGGTGTCAAACAATGCTAATAAAATAAAACCTCTAAAACCCATCTTCTGCGGTCACAGCTGTAACTCTGGGCAGCTATTCCCAGTTGAAAAGGGGGAACGGTGATTGATTCAAGGTTGAGCCGGCCAGGGGTAAGTCGAGAGATCAAAAGATCTTTTATGGCTGTGGCTACGGACAAGCACATTGTGTTCCCTCTGCGAGCGTCCTCACTGTGGCATGCGTGTCACTTGTAGCTCATTAAAACCAGACACTGCTGTCTGGTCGGAGCTACAGACGCTAGCAGGCAGGCAGAGATAAACCTTCACACCTTGGTCGGCTAGCGTCCACAGGCCTCTCTCTCTCTCTGAAGGGCTGAGACCTGGGGGGTTGGGGCTCCTGCCTGCGGGCTGCGAGCCTTACCTAACAAGCTGTGGACCTCCCTGTTGTTGTGTAGGTGTGTGTGTGTGGATCTCACCCAGCAGGTACTCCATGCCCTGGGCGGACTGGATCACCTCGGTGCAGACAGCGGAGCTGCTGATGCCGTTCAGGGTGTTGTTGGCTTTGGTGATGACCTGAAAGGACAGCACACACACCAGGATGAGTCGGACGTACACACACACACACACACACACACACACACACACACACACACACACACACACAGTAACATACCTGCAGGGCACTCTCCAGACACCTCTGCCACTCATAGGCGTAGCGTTCACTCTCCTATGAAGACATAGCAGGTTTTACAACGGGCACCAACACAGAAGGCCAAGCGGACAGCAGAACCGGGGGGGGGGGGGGGGGGGAGGTTCCAATTGAATAATCCTGCATGCTCAAGTGTTATCAGCACCCACACATTTGCAATAACAAAACAACCACTAAGCATTTGGTAGCTATTAACAGCCACTGGGAAGTGAGTACGTGACTGGGCTGCGAGCGAGGGAACAGAGGCCCTGCTCACCTCCACCTCGCCGGTCAGGTCCTTGTACTTGTCCCTGATGACGGGCAGGGCGGGCTTCTCGCTCAGGGTGTTTGAGCGGTCCCTGAAGTGCTGCTCTGGCGCCGGGGAGGGAGGCGAGCGCCCGATCTCCTTCTCCCCCAAACTGTGGCTGCGCTTGTGGGAGCCTGAGGGGAAGGCACAGGGGAGAGGGTTAGCCGTTTATGTTGATGTTCCATGAGCTCGTTGTCGAAGATGCAAGCTACTCTTCTTTGCAAGGGGGGGGGGGGGGAGACAGAGAGAGAGAGAGAGACAGAGAGAGAGAGAGAGAGAGAGAGAGAGAGAGAGACCCTCATGAACCTGCAAGCATGAATATACATACACACATCTATCCATTATTCCAATGGTCCGTTTAATGACCACTTTTAGTAGCCTTGCTGATGGCTTACTCCAGAGATATGCACCTGTTGTTTGCTAGATGGTAATTGGGGTTTTCACCGAGATCCCATTCTGTGTCTAATTCCTTCCGGACAAGGACAGCAGAAAACAAACACTTAATTTGCGACAAGCGATAATTATGTACAAAACAGTGCCATGCCAAGCAGGTAGGAATAATTCATGAGGGGGCTCACAGAGCAAAGAGGAGGCCCCTCAACGCGCACACAAACACACACACACACACACACAGGAGCAGAGTCTGGACGAGGAGAAGGGCAGGCGCCTGGTGGAGTGTGTTGGTCTGAGACAGGTAATCTAGCCCCCTGTTGGGACCTGCACCTTCCTCACAACACCAGGACAGCTCTAATAACACACACACCCACACACACACACACACACTCACACACACACACACACACACATTACAGTCCCCATTGGGCAGAGGGAATAAGTACAACCCTCTCATTCACACAAATTACATTCAACACTGGGAGAAAAAAATCTATGCAAGGCAAATTAGCTTTTTATCACACTGGAGGAAGGGACCGATGATAAATTAAGCGAGAAACATAACACCAGAAAACAGTGGTAAAAAAAATGAATACCCTCGAAGTGGATGTGGTTAATTCCTGTTTATGGATTTTTGCAGAGCTGCGTTAATTAATCTCCCCTTGTCCTAAGAGAGAGAGGAGGGGCCAGCTGTAGTCACAACACTGCCATCTGTTGACCTTCAGCGGTACTGCAGCAGGCTGCCTTAGGGACCACGTGCTTTAAGGTGATGAGTGTCACATGACAGCAGACACCCATCCACACATCCATCAACGCTGGAGAGCGTTGATCTAATCTACTGACAGAAGATCACACAGCCAATAACAACTGGCTGACATAACTCGAGGAGGGGGAAAAAGAGATTTCGACTCACCTTGTACGGAGAGGTCAAAGGTCGCCAGTTCGTTTTTGATCATCTCTTCGCTGGATTTGACCTTGGTCTGAGAGCTGGCCTTCAGGAAGTCAGACTTGCCAAATTTGGGCTTGTCCCCCTGAAAGGCCCCAAACTCGTCTGTGGCCTCGCCCGGGACGCCTTCGGAGCCGGCCTCGCCGTGCGTGGCGGCGGGGGAGTCCGACTTCTCCGACACCGTGCTGGCGAAGTCCCCAAAGTCGTCGTCCTCATCCGGACCTCCCTGCTCGCTCGAGCCAAAGTCGGCGAACGCCTCAAACTTATCGTCCGCGGACGCCGAGTCGTCGGCGGCGAAGGCGGTGAACTGGGCCGCGGAGGCGTTGCTGACGTTATCGGCGCTGCCAAACAGCGTCTCCGTCCTGTGGGCTGTGGGGGGGGAGGGCAGGGCCCCAGGCACGCCCCCCTCCTGGCCTAGGGGCTTCCTGGCTGGGGCCGACGGACACTCCTCCCTGTCTGACCAGTCGAAGCTGGCCAGACTGCTGACCGTTGACGCTCCAAAGGGGTCAAACTTCATGTCCTCTCCTTCTGTAATGACAACACAGAATACCTGTGGCATACTGTACAGTAGCAGCTGAAATGTACTTATTACCCAGCCTGGACAAGGCGAACAAGTTATTTAAAAACAAGATTGGCTAAGCTGGTTTTTATGATGCTGAATCTTTTTCAAACTGTTCGGTCGCATAGCGGGGTTTCACGTTCAAAGGCTACAGCGACGCTGGGAATCAAAAATGTGTCAGTGTCGAGCCTTTTGAAGCTGTCGTGACAAGTGATTGGTTGGCTCGTTCTCCTCAGCCACCCACTGTGACGTGGAGATGATGGAGTCTAAAAGGTTTCCTGAGTAGCACGGCTGTAGGTTAGCAGACACACGAGGCAAGACTCCGGATGGTCCTAAACGATCCCTGCCCACCACCGTCCAGGAGTCAGGGTGTTGTGAAGCTCAAACGGCCGGACTAAGAATAGAGGCAAATGCTAACAAATCAATATCTAGGGTACAATATTTCGCTTGACATCTGTGCAATGTTTACATAAAACTACTGTCCAATTTTAGAGATGTCCTTCCTCTCTATTCAGAGCTGCTTGGCACCTGCCCCATGTGTGCTAACGACACGAAGCTGCTTATTAGCGGCGTACAGACAGCCTTGGTAACAATGCTGAATGGAAACTTGACCGGCGGGAGGTGCTCGCCTCAGAACAGATTGTCATGGCAACGTCGGTGGTGAAACCATTCGCTTTGTATCGATTCTGTTCCCATCGAACTGTGTTGTACATGTGTAGCAAATGTCCATGAGAAATCAATGACATGAGTGGGCTATCTGAAACACACTAACACACAGCTGTGCACGTACGCACACACACACACACACACACACACACACACACAGAGCTTAGTCACCGCTCAACACACCACTGAACAGAACCACAGCAGTCATCAACAATTTGTGAAATTGACAAGGAGCTAGCGCGGTAAGTTCGCGGGAGCTAGATCCAAACACGAGCGCTGAGAAACAGGACAGGAGGAAAATAAGACGGTACGCGTTTCAGCCATACCAACAGTCAGATTTATTACCACAACATGGGGAGGGAGAGAAAGAAGAGAAAGACCACAAAATACTGTGAGGAAGGGTCTGGAGATACAAGAGATAACTAACACTTGTAAAAGGGTATTTTAATCATTCAGGATACAACGGCATGCAGAAATTCAGAAAGGAAAACAAAGAAAACAGTGGAAAAGCGTCAAGAGAAAGAAGAGAAAACAAGTGTAGGATATAGAAGAAGCAGTGTAAAAGAGACCCAGTATGAGAAGGCACATTCACAGACTAAAATGAGGAAGTCTCAGGAGGAGACGGGCCTAGTCACTAACGAGGGTGGAGAAAGCAACAGGGATTTCCCCCCCGAAGAGAACAGAGAACACTTGAAAAGCCAAGTTCATTCAGAAAGACAGGTTTCAGAAGGACAGGTTTCAAGGCAGGTGCTGTTAACCCTTTGAGGACCCGAATGTCTCAGAAATACTTATACGACAGAAACTCGAAAGTCTTTTGAGACCCGATTTAAATCAGGCTGCTGTAATTTAAAATCCATATTGCAGGAGTCCGAGGAGGACAATGCCTATGTTGCATTTGTAAGGACCAGAGGTCCTTACGTTTGATCACAAAAAGAGTGATCTATGCATCCAAATTATTTTGTAACCGCTTTTTGGGGCACTCAAAGGGTTAAAGAAAACAAAGAGGTCTACCAGACATCAACACCTTAGACAGAGCCTTCATCATGTCCAATTACAGGTGCTTAAAAAGATTTAAAGAGACAGTATCTTTTTTTTCTCTTGCTACCTTTGTGATAGACTTGTGTGCACAAGCTCTTAGGACCCATTCAACAAGAGCAGGACAGGATTTATCAAGACAACATTAAATCCTTGACCTAAAATATGTTCAATAAATATCCTAATAAATACATTTCATCTTCAAATAGTTAACACATTAAAACAATACCAGGAAGTCTAACTAGTTCCAAAATAAATATGAGTAAATTTTCCTGTAATAAAAATACACTATTAAATCTGTATGAATACATATTCTTTTTTCTTTCTTTGATAAAAACATGTAATACTGATATGCAAAAAATGGCATTCTCAAATATGTTCTTGTCAATTTCACAAATTGATTTAGCAGGCACACTGCAGCATAAAGCAAGGCAGGAGGGGGGGGGGGCGGGGGGAACTAACAAGACTGTGTTCTCAGAAAGCCCGTTCACAGACCCACACATGATAAAAACATACCTGAAAACCATGGACACATGAAATAAACCGCCTTCATTTGGAGCCTCGAGGCCCAGAAAGCCCCCAAACCAGGAAAAGAGGTACTGTCTCTTTAACAGGTAAAGACGTCCAGGAACATGGTGCGAGCGTGGTGAGGTTCACACACTCAGAGGTCTGTCGGATAAAATATTTTTCCCCCTCAGAGATGAGTTCTAAGGATAACACTATAGATGGATGTGGGTCACCAAGAAAAAGCAGCAATGAACAGCTTCTGGGGAATGTGTGAGCGCTTGACTGGGTCGTACAGATCACATCTAGCGCTTTGTTGCGGCTCCAGGGTCTGCAGTGATAACTAGATTTGTCTTCCTACTAGTACAGAAGCCCAGCTTGGGTAAACTGGGCCTACTAAATTATGTGATGTTGTAATTGAAAATAAGGCAAGTAGGGCTCTTTAATATTGGTCATTTCAACAACATCTGGGTTTATTTGGAAGTTGAAACGAGATCAAGGCCCCACCTAGCCTGAACTTAAGTGACTGACATGCTGGCTGGTGTTGTTCATCTGAGTGTGTATGTGATTGCTAGTCATGTCAACATTTCGGGGGATGAGGGTCTGAAAGCTTGTGCCGACTCGCACTGACTATGTTCAGGGTGCACGTACTTGCAAAGGTCCTTGTACATACAAGGTTGAATATGAGACATGGCATGGAAGATGAGATGCCAGGTGAATAAATGATGAGCGCTGGCTGTTATGGAAAAGGACTGGACATGGGGGTGAAGAGCCCAAGGCAAAAACTCTCTGTGCAGTCTAAAAGGGACTGTGCTCTCAGGCTCATCTGATTGAATAGCTGACCTTTGACTTGCCAGTACTGATGTACACTGGAGGGCATCCAACCAATAATGTATTTGAGGTGGAGAAGCTCCAATGGAGATCTAATATTTAACAATGAACACTAGAAAGACTATGATGTCTGCAACAGGAATACTGACTGAGACATACACAGTTTCGGCCATAAATACAATTTTTTTTCCCCTTTCCCCCCCCATCAGTTCCAAAATATAGTTTCTCCTTAAAAAAACCTTACAACGAATCTACAATCAATACCCAATTATCTACTTAGGCCTTAAGTGCCAAACAGCAAATATAAGTAAATGTTGCCAGTGGAGAAGGGAATCTCCATAAGCCTACAGCAGACAGTGACACTGAGGATCAGTCAGTGACCTGAATGAACAAACTCCTTCCCTACAGCTCATAAACACAGCCATGCTCCTGCATACTTTATATTCAGCTGCATTCATCAACACAAACACACAAACGCGCACATGCGCGTGCGCACACACACACACACACACACCCACACAGAGCCTGGGGGTCTAAGTGAGTGAGCGGAGGTGGAGGCAGGGACCAGGAATCGATGAATGGAAAAACACATAACTCAAAACATACTTACCGAAATCACCATAATAATAGTCGAATGAATAAATAAATCTATACGTAAACTGGTGGAATATGACATGGGATAGAGATGAATGACAGTGTTGGGTTTGAGGCCATAATGGTTATGATGATGTAGTGCTGTGAGGTCTGTGTGAGTGCATGTGGTGCAGCCCTGGAGCTTACTGCCTGCCCTTTGACCCCATGTTTTAGCGGGAGCTGTAGGGCACTGAGGGGGGCGGATACTAAGCCACAGCCAGGCCTGGGATTGGTCCTGTGTGTGACTGGGCGTGGCCTCACCAGAGCAAGCGCACTAGTTCCTCACCTGCGGCGGGGGGCTGGTGGGCGGAGAGGCCGGGCAGGTCCAGAGAGCTGTCCGACATCACATGCTTCAGGTCTCCGCCCATGTCGGACAGCTTCATGTCCAGCTGCACTGAGAGGGCGTCCTCAGAGTCCTCCTTCCCCACGCTGCTGCCCCCGATGGACGGGAGGTCCAGGGACTTGACGGAGGCCGAGTCCTCCTTGCCTTGCTTGAAGGCCGCCACCTTGTCCACCAGGCTCTTCTCCGAGGCCCCCAGCGCCGTGCAGAACTTGGAGGACTGGAAGTCGGCAAAGTCGTCCGTGTCGCTCTTGAGGGAGGAGAAGGAGCCACCGCCGCTCTCCTTGGCGTCGTCGTAGGCCCCGCCCCCTTCCAGGGACAGCTGTTTAAAGGCGTCGTACTTGTTGGAGGCCTGCAGGGGTCTCTGTTGAGATGGCCCCTCCCCTCGCCCCCCCACGACGCCGATGCCCTTGTGCTCGCCCCCGGAGCTCCCAAACGCCATGAAGTCCGCAAAGTCGTCCTGGGGCGTGGCCGCGCCCCCTCCCGCCGCGGGGCCGGGGGCCGCCTCGGAGGAGGAGGAGCCGAAGAGGGCGAAGTCGCCAAAGTCGTCTGCTGCTCCTCCCCCAGGGTGCTTGCCCCCCCCCGGAGGAAGCACTAGAGCAGGGTGGGGCACGGGGGGGAAGGGGCTGGCCTTGGCCTCAGCTGGGGCGGGGCCAGAGGGGGCCAGAGAGGAGAACAGGTCCAGGTCGGCCATATTGAGAGGATTTTTAGGCTGAGGGAGAGAGACTGCTGCTGGTGTTTGTTGCTGTTGTGAAGACTGAGAATGAGGGAAAGGAGGAGGGAAAGAGGGCTGAAAGATCTTGGCCTGGTCTGAGGGGTCTAGTGGAGAGATGCTGTCGGCGGTTTTAAAGTCTGTGAAGCCATCATCAACGCTGACAGACTTGAAATCGGCAAATCCGTCCCCTGCGAACACAGAACAAAACAAAACAATTGGGGAGGGCATTGAAAACCCGCCTTCGACACAGCCGCCAGACAGGGAGGACATTGGCATGACACTAAATAGCAGAGCCCCGCTCGGCTTGGATTTGCTCATTTCGCAATCCTACAAGAAGGAGCTGGCAGGATTAGTTATGGCTTCGTCACATCGCGGACGCTCGCAGTGAATTCCAAGCCATCTAGCAGACTTCGTTGTACGAGCCTGTCCAGAAATCACACTGCTTCGAGAGCACAGCACACCTCACTGCACAAAGATGAGGAAGTCTACAGGGACACACACACAACCACAACATGCGCTGGGGCTGTCAGACCCGTATCGGGACAGGAAATGATGAAGCCATATTTCAGGTTGAAAGTACTCCCAGTGTAATCTCCAGACTCTTTGTAGGGCTGTGATCTCACAACAAATGATTATTTTCCCCTACTCAAACCACTGTATTTATTTCCAGGAAGAGCTACAGACACCTCTAGAGAAACGGGCTCTGTATAGAGGCCGGGCCTGCAGACAGAGAGTAAAGGTCACCGCAAGCAGGACTTACTGGAGTCACGTGAGCTGTCCCCAACCGAAACTGTTCTAGGGAAACGGGGGCAGGACACAGAAACTGCATAAACACTGGGCGAGTGCCCTCCAAAAGGTGTGCGCAAGTAAACATAGTTTCATAGCACAAAACTTCTAGCACACGGTTTCTTTTGTCAATATGACATACACCTTTTTCAGTCAATTTCCAGTTAAATTATCCAATTCAAAATATAAGGTAGGAACCTTTTTTTTCCAAAAAAAAAAAAATAGGGAGCCATAAAGGATGCGTCACTAATAGTGAAGTGTTCCCTGTGGTGAAGCTACTAAACTGGTGGCGTTTAGTTGGGTAGGAGTTTGTGTGTGTGTGTGTGTGTCCCAGCTCTGTGCCAAGGAGGAGGGAGTTTTCCTTACCTACTGGTTTCCGGTCTGCAGGTGGTTCAAGCTGTCTGAACACACTGTATTTGTCTCCAGAGTCTGGGTCAAACACAAACAGAAACAAGTTTAAAGCAGGCTGTGTACATGGTAGCTGACAGACAGGACAGGGATCAAAGAAGTGAGATATTTCGGCTGTCTTTTCAGATTGTGTGTGTGGATGAATGTGTCTGGTGGGGGGTGGGAGTAGGGGGGACACGCAGGAGGTACCTGGGGCGGGGGGGGCGGGCTCTGCCGGCTGCTCCACAGACAGCTGCTTGAAGACGGCGTACTTGTCCGAGGCCGAAGAGGAGCCAGAGCCCAGGACTGGAGTCAGCAAGGAGGCAGCGCTGCAAAGACAAACAGCCATGTTTGACCAGGAAGGCCAATACTAACCCCCACTCCCCACACACACACACCTCCTCCCTCCATCTCCTACGCTTAATCCGCCTAAGCTGCCTGAGCTGATTGGACACTTACAACCCTGGAATCCCACAGAGCTTTACACCAGACTGGGCCACAGATAAGAGGCAGGGACGAGGATGAGGAAGGAAGAAGCCGCCCCCCCCCCCCCTCCATCCACCCAACGCCATCTTCTTCAAAGCCGCCCCCCGTCGCCAGGGTAACACCTGCCAGCGCTTGTTGACGACCAGCCACGGGCGTTTTCACTTTTCATTTTAATTAGACAGTGATCTGAGTCTCTGGAGGATGTGAGATGAGGAGCTGAAACAAACAGGCCTGTTCGGCTGTGTGTGTTTTTTTGTGCGTGAAATAGAGAGGGGGGCGGGGGACTGGATTGTAAAGAGACTACGCCACTCAGATGTGAGCTCCTTTATTTTTGCCGTTCCCTTTGTCTTTCTTAAAAGATAATTGCCTCGCGGCTCTCTTTCCATGGGAGGGGACAGGCTTTCTTCCTCTCAGGTATAAGAATGTAAAGAAGGAGGGAGTCAGGTGGCTGAGCGGTGAGGGAGTCGGACTAGTAATCCGAAGGTTGCCAGTTCGATTCCCGGTCATGCCAACTGACGTTGTGTCCTTGGGCAAGGCACTTCACCCTACTTGCCTCGGGGGAATGTCCCTGTACTTACTGTAAGTCGCTCTGGATAAGAGCGTCTGCTAAATGACTAAATGTAAATGTAAATGTAAAGAAGGGAGCTTATCTACTGTCCGTTGAAATGAATTCATTAGGACGATGCCTTGAATCATCGTAATGCACGGGAGCGTATTACAGGCTATAAAAGGAACTGTGTAAGATTCAATACTTTCAAAGACTATCACCATATTATTCCCAGTGATACCTTTACAAACAGTCACTTATTGTAATACTTTCATAACATTACCTGTTCTGGGGCTGAGAGGGGGTTGCGCCAGGAAAGCTTCCCCCAGACTCTCCCTGGAAATCGGTGAAGGACTGCTCTCCAGCCCCTCCGGCCTTGGGGGCCTCCTGGAAGTCCTGGAAGTCGTCGTCGTCCGTCTTGGTCCCCTGAAAGCAGAGACGACAGAAAGTGGATGCGTTTGCCTCGACCAGGGACGGTCGAGCATTAGACAAACAGAACGATCCCTCCCTTACCTGCACAGGTGGGAAGTTAGGGATGAAGTTAGCGGGGGGCTGGGCGGCAGGAGCTGGGGTCGGCATGGCCATGACGGCTGCGGGCGGGGCGGGCATCGCCATGGAGACCGGAGGCTGGGTCATCATGGGCTGCTGGTGCTGGGGCATGACCGGGGCCATAGCCATGGCCAGAGCAGGCAGGTTGGGCACGGGCGGAGAGGGGAACTGACTCAGGATGTCCACGCTCATGGCTGGTAGACCGCTCTGAGACGAGGAGACAGGAGATGAGAGGGTTGGTGCCGTGGGATTGGTCAACAATGACAGGGAACAAACAGACTACTCTGAGAGGAGAAATGTGCATGAAATGCAGACTTGAATGCATCCGACTCGCCAAATTTATATGAATCATTGAACCGGAGACACACAGCTGAGAGCCTCGTCCTCTAACCCCAGTGCTCTCAGTCATCCCTCCAGCAGGATGCACACGTCTAACTCCACCTAAACCCTTCATTAGTCAACTTCCATTGCGGTAGCTGCTATCAGTTTTATTTGTATTACACGGCAACACAAAAGCCTCCCCGAATGCTTCTGTATTTACATAACAAAAGGAGGTTTATTATTCCCGGCGACTGCAGCTGTGGCATGCAGAATGAGCTGAGTGGCGCCTGCCACCGCTGGTGAATCTGCGTTCTCCCAGGAGTGGCTGTGACAGTGGCAGGCAGGCTGGCTGGCAGGCTGGCTGGGGGTAAGGGGGCGATAACAGGCGCTGCTGTCGGTCTAGGGGAGCTCAGTCACACTCACTTGGTGTCCCAACAGACCAACCATCTGCACACACACACACTTCCAAAACTGTCTGCAGCTCCGTCAACAGCTAATGACACCTACCCTTAGAATGTGAGGAAGTCATTTGCATACAGCATACCTGTGCTACACCAATGAGGGCCAGCACTGTGTACAGCTCCTCCTTGGTCAGCATGCCAGGTGTGGTCCTATTGGCCGAGGCCCAGATCTGGCCGAGGGCCTCTCTGGGAAGGCCTGAGGACATCAGGATGGGGTAGAGCTTGGCCGTGTCAATCCCTGAAGGCGTCATGGTGAACTCCAGAACCTTCTTGAACATCTCTGTGGAGAAACATGAGGATCAAAGAAAAGTCAGCCACTCCAAGCCACATAGACATAAGCTTCATAAAAAAAAAAAAATGAGAACAGACACAGAAACTATCGTCGGACAGAAATGAACCCGATGCTTGGATGAGCATTCACACGTGGAATGTGTGCGATCTGTGTTTACCTGGGATGAGACTGTCGTTGTACAACCAGCCAGGCACCATGGGCTGGATCTGCTCCTGCTGTGGATAAGCTCCAACCCCTGCTGACGCACACACACACACACGGAAGAGTTGGCTTACAGGCTTACTGGATCCTGGCACACTGTTCACAGTCTCCAGGACACACAGCTCATGGAGTATTCTGCACCTGTAGCCCTGGAGGCCTCGGTACTGATGTACTGCTTCTCTGCGCTGATTCCCTGAGCCTCCTGCAGCCTCACACATCCATTACTCTGTCCTTGGGCCCTAACCAGCCATTCTGACAGCACCTGAGGGCCAGGGGGCGATTTGGGTTGTAAAGCAAACCAATGAGTATCTCTCTTGAATACGCTCTGACAGTGGCCTGTCTCCCCCCCCCCCCCGCCCAACTTAACGTACTGGAGAGATGAGCTACTGATTCAGCAGCTTTAAAACAGCCTTAAACAGGCGCGTACATTAGGATAAGGAAGACGCAGCGCCTCGCCTGACACCTCTCGTCTGGATAATGCATGTTGACTCGGGTAGCTCCTCTACACATAATCCTCTCATCGGGCTCCATCGACACTTAAATGAGTCTATTACGCCGCACAGGTCTCGGCAATGAGCTGCTACATTTCCCAGGATGACAGCGAGGATAAAGACAAACAAGCCGGAGCAAGCAGGAGGAGCGGAGCAGCATACAGAATCAGGACGCCGGATGCGGAGCCACCGGCTGCGCGGGCCAATGCGTGCGCGGGCATCCTCGTTAAACCCAGCCAATCAGCATGCGCCAGAGGTCGGTCTCTGAGAGGGTGTTAGACAGGGGAGGAGCCGAAGGGAGGCTTGTCGAGTCGGAAGGTATTTCTCCAGAACCCCCCCCCCCCCCCCCGAGACAGTGATTTCCCCGGTGTGTGGTCGAAGGGGTCGATGAGAGGGTCTCCTCAATCGAGTTTGTCTTGAGGTGTTGAGACGTAAACTTGGAAGAGAAAAGGGACAACCCACAGAGGCCCACACAGAACCTCCATTCAGAGGGGTCGCTTTGCAGTTACTTACCCAGGGAGAAGTAGAAAGACCGGGGCATAGACTCTGGGAGTGAATCACAAAAACAAACAGAAAAGAAAGTGTGTCTGCACTGAAGAGGGTTCAGGCCAGGTGGTGTTAGTTCTGATTCTCAGTTCATCAGAGAGGAATCAGAGAGAGGCAGAGTTCAATCACATTCAGACATAGTCTCAAAATGTCCAAATCCAACCAAAGATTTAGGATTGAATT
This sequence comes from Osmerus mordax, assembly GCF_038355195.1. NCBI lineage: Eukaryota > Metazoa > Chordata > Actinopteri > Osmeriformes > Osmeridae > Osmerus > Osmerus mordax. Next base: position 15,082,009 of record NC_090060.1, on the reverse strand, counting down.
CAGAGTACTTCCAAAAGGTTAGTAAGCAGGACAGAGGCAAGCGGCCCCCAGCTGATTGGTGATGAGTTAAGTCGTAGAGAAAGGGAAGAGACTTGGCGATAACAAACGACTTCTTCTCACCCCAGTCGCTACTGGTCTGAGGAGGAGGGCGGGGGCCGGCGGCCGGCGCTGGTGTGGGTGGAGCCTTGGACGGAGTTTCTACGGTGAAGACAGAACTCAGATCCCCGGGGGGGTGGGCCCAGTCCCGGGCCCTGGTGCTGGAGTGAAACTGGGTGGAGACCCTGGCCCTGGGGCCCCTCTCAGCCAGGGGCTGCTGGGACCTGAAGCTAACCTGGGCCTTCTTAGCAGCTGTGAGGTCGCACGAGGAGAAGAGCTTCTCTTCCAGGGACGGGCCTAGACACGAGGAGCACAGCGGGTTCACCTCACGACACAACACCTGCAGCCCCTCCCTGGTAGGTTCAAGTAGGAGGAGCCTGTTACTAAGCATGAACCCTGTGTGTGTCGTTGGTCTGGATGGGATTCAGTCTACCCATCCGAAAGCTGGGGCTGTATTTTAAAGACATGGTGTTTTCTCCGCTTCACACATGACATGTTAACATTTCAACCGCTACACCTAGGTGAGACTAGGAGGCTGCTTATGACGTTTCGACAGATATCACTTTCCAGGTCAGGTCAGGGGCAGAGCATCCAAGAGCTAGCATGCTGGTGCCATCTAAGTGGCTTATTGCAGTCGAGAGACAACTAGGTCACAAAACTCCTGAAAGGACTGGAGATAAAAACAGCTCTGACCGTGGCGAGGGAGGAATGTGTGGAGCCTGACCTCCTGCTGGGGCTGTCTAACTATGTGACCCCTATAGCTGGAACTCTGCAGACCGGGAGGGACACCCGTCAAGCCCCAGGCGAGCTACTGATCCGCTAGTTCACAGGACAGGAGACAAAAAGACCCTGAAAGCCTCCCGGTGCTCACCTCCCACCACTTCCTCACAGAAATCTGCTCATCAGGATCTAGCCTCAAGACGACGAGAGGGCATTCTGCAAATACCAGCTATTGCTCTAACAGTAGTGTTTTCTGTTTGAAATGGTGAGGTGGTGGTGGGGGGGGGGGGGGGGGGGGGCAGAGTTGCTTGTTAGATATGGTGCTTTGCTTTCACCGTTTTGCCAAATGGTGTTTTGAGCATTCACTTAAAAGGCTCAGAATCCAGAAATGCCACAATCTGCTGTCTGCACCAAGGTGGAAGAACCAAGGTGGAGACGGGGGGAGGGGAGGGAAGTTTCCGGCATCACTAACACATCAGCAAGAACCCCTTACAAACATGCCTCCACTGCTGGTAGCAATGCTGTGTTATTATGATCTTATGAAGACTAACGTAAGATGATGATGGTAAAAAAAATACAAATAAAAATAAATAAATAAAAAAATACAAAAGATGAAAGAGAGGAGTTACCTTGAAATTGGGAACTGGAGTTGACAGTAGAGTGTTGGGTGGCAGTAGGAATGGACTCAGAGGCTGGGAGAGTCAGAGATAGCGGGGAGGGGGTGAGGGGAGCGGAGGGGGGGGCAGACAGACCTGCCCGGGGAGAGGAGGGCGGGGCCTGGGAGGACAGCGGGAAGGAAGAGGAGGAGGAGGAGGAGCCGTCTACAGGCCCCTGAATAAAGTCGCTAAATTCGTCATCGTCCTCGGGGACAGCGGGGGGGAGGGAGGGGGGGGCGACAGAGGGGTGGTGTGATGGCGATGAGTCTGTAAAAATGAAGAAATAAGGATGATGGTACAACACACAATGCAGAGCTAGGGTGGAAGGTGAATAGAAGTGCACCAAAATACAACAGACAGACTATTTTGTGCAGGGCAGAAAATATAGTGCTTGGACATCGTAAAAAGATAAGCCATTACGATACGGTCCGTACATTAATCAATTTGAGTATTCAGTATTGATTAGTCTTACAGTGCTACAAATGTAAAACTTTCTGTGAAGCACAAAAACAAATAGCAGTGAACCACAAATTATGCAATCCGGTGAAAAGATTACTGACATGAAAAACTGCAACAAACATAAACTGAACATAACGGCAACTTATATTTATCCCACTTAGTACTGCTAGTTTATGTACCCTTAGTATAGTTAGTCCACATATTTAAATTTTAGGTATATGTTTATTGTATGCACCTTCCTGCCAAAGCAAATTCCTTGTCTGTGCAAACTTTCATGGCGAATAAATCCCTTTCTGATTCTGATTCTGATTCTGATTAACACCCTGGCAGCTAAATAAGCAAAACAAAAAACGGACAAGTTCCTTAAAAGCAGCATGTGTAAAAGCAGACAGTGGACATAATGAGGACTGATATTTGTTTCTCTCTCAGACAGTAAAGGAAAAGAGTGTGGGAGTGTTTCAGAGAGACCCAGCCCTCTAGAGGAGTGTTTCAGAGAGACCCAGCCCTCTAGGAGTGTTTCAGAGAGACCCGGCCCTCTAGAGGAGTGTTTCAGAGAGACCCAGCCCTCTAGAGGAGTGTTTCAGAGAGACCCGGCCCTCTAGAGGAGTGTTCAGAGAGACCCATCCCTCTAGAGGAGTGTTTCAGAGAGACCCAGCCCTCTAGAGGAGTGTTTCAGAGACCCAGCCCTCTAGAGGAGTGTTCAGAGAGACCCAGCCCCCTAGAGGAGTGTTTCAGAGACCCAGCCCTCTAGAGGAGTGTTTCAGAGACCCAGCCCTCTAGAGGAGTGTTCAGAGAGACCCAGCCCCCTAGAGGAGTGTTTCAGAGACCCAGCCCTCTAGAGGAGTGTTTCAGAGAGACCCGGCCCTCTAGAGGAGTGTTCAGAGAGACCCATCCCTCTAGAGGAGTGTTTCAGAGAGACCCAGCCCTCTAGAGGAGTGTTTCAGAGACCCAGCCCTCTAGAGGAGTGTTCAGAGAGACCCAGCCCCCTAGAGGAGTGTTTCAGAGACCCAGCCCTCTAGAGGAGTGTTTCAGAGACCCAGCCCTCTAGAGGAGTGTTCAGAGAGACCCAGCCCCCTAGAGGAGTGTTTCAGAGACCCATCCCTCTAGAGGAGTGTTTCAGAGAGACCCAGCCCCCTAGAGGAGTGTTTCAGAGACCCAGCCCTCTAGAGGAGTGTTCAGATAGACCCAGCCCTCTAGGAGTGTTTCAGAGACCCAACCCTCTAGAGGAATGACTGATGGGGTAATGGCGGTCACGGTCCTTGGAGGAGGGGGGCCAGGGCGGTAGGATCTGGCCACGGCGTCCCGCCGACGGCACCCTGGTTAGACAACGGCAGAGTGCGTGCGTGCTACCTGGCTTCTTGGACTGCGAGGACGGCGTGGGGTGCATCTTGGCGTCGCGGCTGAAGCCGTCCAGGTTGCCTTTGATGGCCTCCAGCGCATCGTCGCGACTCTTCTCTCCTGTCTGAGCAGAGCACAACAGAGCAGTCAGGAAGGAGACGGCTGCTCTCAGTCTGGGTCAACTAGGATGGCAGAAGGGAAGGTGAGATGGAGGCCTGAAGCTAGTCCTGGTGCTAGGGCAGAAGTAGGACAAACTTAGCAGGTGTAGGGCTAGAAAAGTGCGAGGGGAAGAGGGGATAGAACAACGTAGTACTGGACTGGGGCTGAGACAGGGGGAGTGGGCCAGGAGTGGGTCAGGAGGGGGTCAGGGGTCGTGTATGTGAGAGCGGGTCAGGTGAAGGACCAGGGGCGGCGAGGCCCACCTTGGGTTTGACGCTGCTTAGCAGCCTCAGCTTCTGTTTCTGCTCCTCAAACTGCCTCCTCTTCCTGTCCTCCTCCAGCATCCGCTGCTGCTGCTCCAGACGCTTCCTGGGTGAGGAAGAGGTGAGGTGAGGCCTGGGACCACACGTGCTCACGTATACACACAGACGCCCAGTCACACCCATCCCATCCCACACACTCACAGATGGTAACACACACACGCACACGCACTGTAGCAGCATGGGTCACAGAAGACAGACGGGAGGCCTTACTGGTGTTCTTCTGCCATCTGTTTCTGCATGTCTGCTGTGTACTGGGGTCCCGGGGCCCTCATGCCCATGAACTGTGGCTGGCCCATGAACTGCATCCCCGGGCCCTGCATCCCCATGGCCATCCCGCCCTGGAAGCACACAAGCACATCAACATTCTTAGCATGCCTCGTCTCATTCAATAACGAATGGCACATTCCAGCAGAGTGTGATTGTAACAGAGTTCCTCGTTAGCGGTGAGCGGAGCGCCTTTGTGTCCTGCCATACATCAGCGTTTACAGAAGCCTATAAACAGGCGTGGTGGTTGTTAGACCAACACTAATCACCCTGCAATAACCAGGTCTAGAAACAGAACTAACTGCAGTTAAACACCACCAGCGATTGATTTATTTTGATCCGAAGGCTCGTTTCAGTCAGTGTCCCAAACAGACGGGAACTGATGAAAGTAAGTTAAGATGAGACGCTGGTAAAGACTGAGTATCAACATTTGAGCAGGAAGTATGAGGCAACGGTCTGCAAAGTGCTCTTTGGAGCCTGTTCTAAAAAGGTGAGAGCTAGCTCCAGGCAGAGTCTGCTCTCTCACAAAGAGCAGCATCATTAAAGCAGAGAGGATCGTATCTTTTTATCTGGTCTAAATCCTCAGATGACCAGAGAAGTCCGTGAAGCGAAACGACATCATACACAGACAGAGACAACACACCTGCATCGGCATGGCACCGGGGGGCATCTGGCCTCCGTAGTTCATTCCCATCATGCCTTGCATGTTGGGCTGCATCACCTGGACCATGGGGAAGCCCTGTTGTTGCTGCTGCTGCTGTTGCTGCATGGGCAGCATGCCTGGGGAGGGAAGACATTTACATTTTAGTCATTTAGCTGACGCTCTTATCCAGAGCGACTTACAGTAAGTACAGGGACATTCCCCTCCGAGGCAAGTAGGGTGAAGTGCCTTGCCCAAGGACACAACGTCATTTGCACGCCGGGGAATCGATCCGGCAACCTTCTGATTAATAGCCCGATTCCCTAACCGCTCAGCCATCTGACTCCCCAAGACAACGCTGGCTTACAAGGCCAGAGACGGAGGCTGGCGGTCAGAGACACACGCGGACAGACCCGGGAAGCGGGGCGAGTGAAGTATGAAATCCCTCAGACTTGAGGGATGGGATGCTATCGCTAGCTCATTTCCTGGACGACCAAAAGGAGCCGGGCTCAGCGCCATCCAATCTGTTCCTGAGTGTGACTGCTGTGACAGCTCGGAGCAAAAAAAACACAAGGGGGATGGAGGGCGAAAAACAGAGAAAGGGTGTGTGTGTGTGTGTGTGTGTGTGTGTTCTCACAGATGCTCTATCTTCCAGCCAAAGCTCAGAGCCGCAGACCTGCTGGATTAAGATCCCAGTTTAGAACAGAACCAGGCTGAATAAATGGCTCGTTCAGAGGCCCCGGTGTCTGGTCACTCCCTCTGAAGTGTCATCAACAGCAGAGCCTATGGCAGCGTGTATGGGCCCCTCCTGAGGAACGCACCACAATTAGCGTTTGTGTCTGTTTGAGAAGTGGCATTGTCAAGTCGACCATCGGGCCTGTCGTGTAGGGGCCATGAGTTGGGTAGGGTGACTTGAGCTTGTGAGCTACACCATTGTGGACTTCTCTAGCCTAACTGATTACATACGTGGCAGAAGTTTCCATGGTAATGTGAGATGACCGCAACACTAGGACATTGAGCTGTAGTATCGACTGCTGGTGACAAATTCATCATCTATATTCTCTAGATAAGAAGTCTTCAACCCTGTTCATGGAGAACTACCATCTTGAAAGTGTTTTTGCTCTAATCCCTGTTGTAAACAACCTGATTCAACACGCCATTCAAACCAATCCTAATAATCCACTGGGCTAGATTAGGGTTTGAGAGCAAACCTACAGGAAGATGTCTCTCAGGACCCAGGGTTGGAGAGCCCTACTCTAGATGATCTACTCTCTGGAGGGTTTGGGTCACACACAAGCCCTGCTCACTGAGTCCACACGGCTCGGGGAACCAGAACAGCCGGAGGGGAGGGAGCCCCCTGGGGGGCTGCTGCCAGAGATGTGATGTCGACTGAAGGATGACTCACCTTGTGGTGGGCCCAGGCCCCCTCCGACAGGATAAATAAAACTGCAGGAGAGAAGGAGAAAGGAGAAAGTCACCACCAGACAGCTAATGAGACACTGTCAGCTCAAAGCCATTCAACAGGCAGGCTCCCAGCCACAGTGAGCCTGTTGGTATGAATCAAGTTATTCATTAGGAAATCATTCAAGGGTTGATAATACCAGCTCAGGGGAACAGCATGCCATTGTGAGATATTCAACAATACAACAGCATTGATTTTCACTGTAGTTACTAGTCAGTCATTTCACACCCAGAGCTAATTAGCATTCAAGATAAACGATTGCAATAATATGAATGGTAATAGACCTAATAATGCTGCATGTTTACGGTATCCTGGCACCCTAACCTGGTACCTAGCCTAGTACCTCCCCTGGTACCTACCTAGCATAGTAACACCTCATGTGGTTCTCTTACAATACGGGGTACCTATCCCAGTACCTACCGTAGTACAAATCCTGCCACCTAGCCTAGAACACTAACCTGGAACACTAGCCTGGAACACTAGCCTGGACCACTATCCTGGAACACTAACCTGGAACACTAACCTGGAACACTAGCCTGGAACACTAGCCTGGAACACTAACCTAGAACACTAGCCTAGAACACTAACCTAGAACACTAACCTAGAACACTAGCCTGGTAGTTTGATTTTTCTTCCCAGACACTTCTGTGTTGTTTCACCAGCCAGCATCACACTGCAGTGAGCCCCTTATTGTTCTAGCTCACTGCTTTCCAGGGAACACATGAATAAATATTGCATTGACCGCCAGCACTAAATCTGACAGGCAGGAAAAAGAATTGATTCAATAACACTTTGCTGTTGCTCAGAGCAACATTTATCGATCGGCCAACGAGCTTCTTTGACAGCAGTCTTAATGAAACGCTACCATCGTGTTTTCCTATAAATAATATTATCGAGACACTGCGATTTTAAGGGGCATGGCACCTCACTGGGTCTTTCATATGGGATTTCAAAAGATTTTTCTCCCCGTTAAAAATGGAAACAGACGAGGGATCCACGTCACCAACCGACACACCAAAGCGTATCCATGGGAGACGGGGCCACGTCAGTGATCACGGTAACAGACCGACGTGACTGCGGTCACAAAGCAGCCGGTGACGCAGGCGGCTCCTTTCTCTCCCCACGTCTGTGCCGCTCCTCCTGTGGCTCGCCGGTCACACGGAGCAGCAACAGGAGACGGCAGAGGCGGCGGCATCTTTCGCTCTGCGTCGGCCTCTCGGCTGAGCTTCAACACAGGCACGGCAGTGCAAGGCCATCAGCGCGCTGCTTTTTAAAAATCCTCCCATACATGCAGCCTGCTACCTCTCCAATCTGCAGTCTCTTCGGGCTCCGTAGTTTCAAGCAAATCCCAACACTAATCCTACCAAATGGTACTTGTACACTCAAAGCCATCTAAAGCAATCCTTTCCCTAATGGCTGAATAGCACGACTTACAATAAAATACGACTTTTGCGCTCACTTCATTGCGTACCATGGGTATTAAACTATGCAGATGAAGATGCAGATGCCTTTTGATTGGATTCCAGCTATGCCCTATAAGGCCGGTGGGACGTGGAAAGATTGGGTCTCTCGCCTGTTCAGCCCCAGAGTGGCAGCTGGACAGCTAGCTCTCACAGGAGCACCAGAGCAGCCATGCAGGCTGTGCTGAGCCCAGGATTAGCAGTGCAGATTAAACCAGACTAGGATCAGCAGTGTTAGCAGCTGGGAGCTACAGGCTCAGCGCACTGTTTCTGCTCTGATAAAACTACGATTGTCAAGCTAATTTGACAGCCATGCAGTTTATTAACATTATGGAACCATATTTAACAGGGGTCCTCACCAGAAACAAACCACCACCCTGTTTTGTTTTTTTCTTCCTCCAGATCTAACGAAATGACTAGATTGTAGTGATGAAAAGTGGTTCTGTGCAGCCGAGTTTCATGTTTGGATCTTTCTCTCCCACAGACTCGGTAAACAAGAGTAAACAGACACACTTCTCATTAAACATTGATGCACCTCTTCAACAACTCTTTGATACTTCATCTTGAATGCATTTATGAGTAGGTGGGCTATATTCAATGGTGGATTTGCTAACATAAGGGATGTGACCTCAAGTAACCCATGGTTCACACATTTCATACTGTCGTGCAAGTGTTGACAAAATGAATAATGGCCATGTTTAAATCTAAATATGGCAGGACCGGTTGGCACATTAGAGTCCCCTCTCATTCATCTAAGTCATGTACACTGATTACCCTAAGCAGCTTGGCTTTGAAACATTAATACACTCCTAAACTATGAAACTATTAAATAACAATTTGCCCAGGCTAGATTGATAGTCACACAGCCCACATCTCCAGTCCTATCCAGGCACTTTTAATCAAGAGTAATGCCACATTCAAGGCTCCATTTAATAGCAACAGCAGTAGAAAACATTGCAAAACCTGTTGCTATTGCCCTGCTGTCTCGGCCCCCCTGTGCCCAGTCCCTGGTGGGTCAGACATATGCAGGAGGACCAGAGGAGGCATGACCTTCTGGCTCGTGTGGAAAGGCTGATATGCTGACATGGGTTTCAGTGGGCCTATATCCATGTTGTCTGTTATTTTTCCAGCAAGGTTGTGTCAGAGCCAGTCATCAGAGGCATGTCCAGCACACACACACACACACACACACACACACACTCGTGTGCACAAACACACTGATTAATATGCTGTGTGATCTGACAAGTCTCAAGGTTCTGCCGTAGAATGATCTATTAAAAAATACCCACGTCAGACTTTGGACAAAGGAGGTATTACACCGCCATACGACTTAACTCGTTCATCTCAGAACAAGGAGGAATATGTATGTTCACCAGAAACCAACAGTTTCTGAGACAGTAGCAACACTGGCTACAGTGTTACAGTGGCTTGAGCAAAGCCCTCTCCAAAATACTGAGGTATTTGGTTTCACTGGCAGTATCGGTATCACCTGGTAGGCTTGTCCAGGGGAGCAGATCTGTCACACATTCATTATTCAGACCTCTCAGCTCAGGCTGAGGAATTGCTCATGAAAAAGTCATAAGCCTGGTCTTTTCATCTTCACAGTAGGCCTGGCTGCATTATCAACATCAACAGGCTAAAGTGAAACTCAAGTAGAGTCAAGTAGATAAAAAATTGACAGATTAAAACAAACCCCTACACTGGTCCTTAAGAAAAAGGGATACAAATAAAGAACATCATCCATTTGTGCAATCCACTGACTCCAAGAGGGAAGGGTAAAATAAACTAACCATAACAGTTTGACTAGAGAACAGCGACCCCCCCCCCCCCCCTCAATAAATAAATAAATATATATATGAATTTCACCAGGAGTTTGACATCAATTGGGTCTCCGATATATAAAGGAAAATACAATTTAAAAAAAAGTATTGTACAGTGATGAGCATCAGCGCAATTCAAGCCTGCTTTGACAAATGAGGGCATCCATGCTAGCTTGTAGTATCCACTACTGTAATACTTAAACGTTACGTGCCCTCCATTATTTATTTTAAAGCATGCACCTATTCTAATATGTGATTAAGGCGAAGTTTGACGTAGTTTAAAGAGCCTGGTCCATTGGCAGTGTCGGTTGGATAGCTGGCTAAATATCCACCCTGCTAAATATCCACCCTGCTAACTAACTTTGTTAACTATTACCGTTGACTATTAAATGCAATGTACGATATCAATCCTTTAAATCTAATTTCTTTGTGCCATATAGCTTCCTATTAGCTAAATCTGGACCACTGTAACGTCAGATCTAATGCCACACATGCTACCTAGCTAGAGCTAGCTAGCTCCTACATTACTAGCTCAAATAATACCCTCACACGTTAGGACCATGTAAAAATGACAAAGAATATAGAAATATTATAGCTAACCAACGTCATCATGGCTTCCTGATTGTCAGTGCCTATTTTACTCCTTCTTTGGGGCTATTTAGCATATAGTTAAATGTCCGTCTAAACTAGCTAGTTAATTATATCTAGCCAACTGTAACCAATAGCTGGTCTTCAGTCCCGTGCAAAAACAAGACAAATCTGTCTACTGGTACACAACAACTGCCTGGTACAGTATACACATTTACTTGACACAACAAAAGCCAGCTGTTGTGTTGGATAGCTAGCTGGTCAAGGATAAGCCAGCTATACAGTAGATAGATAGCTCGCTAGCTAGCTACCCATCTCGTCACCACCCTCTTAGCCATACTGACTTATTTTCCTTGCTATGCCAGATTTAACTCATATCAATGTTAACAGCAGTCATTACTGAGAGTGTAGAGTATACTAAATCATATAAATGATTTAATAATGTTTGGTTTAATTGTCAAAATACCTGCCACCTCCCCCAGATCCTGGCCGAAGAGCCATCTCGACAGCTAGCAGTTCAGTGACAGAAAGATGTCGTCGGTAATGACGATGTGTTCAGAACCTTCCGGATCCCTCCATTTATTATCCACAAGATGGCGCTGTTGTGCTTTGCGAAATAAAGCATAAAACAATCCTTTTTGATAAGATATTTAGGTTTCTTTTTGGGATCATCAGTTATACGTCACATTGTAATAAAAGTCTAATGTCGCGTCAAATGCAGAATAATAAACCAAACAATGTCTTTAGTTTCCAAATATAGGCTACTGTTGTAACTCTCACAAGACATGTTTTCTTCCGGTTGTGTTGTAAAAGTACAAATGTTTAATCTTTGTAGTGCACTTCAGGTATCTTGTAAATGACTACTATAAGTAATTGTTGCTTCAGTACATGAATAATAGTTTTACACAGCCAGTAGTCTTACTTTCCACTCACGCACAATGTACTGACTACTCTATTAATCTGGATTACAATTAATTTTACATTTGTGGCAAATACATGAATTATGCCAGTGCTTTTGGAAGCAATGATCAAATTGTATATATAATCAATGCCTTACATTATTAAGGCTTCGCTGTCCATTATACTGTGTACCCATTAATTAAACAATAACAAAATCAATGTTTTGTAATTGTTTATTTTATTTCATATTATCTGCATTTCTCTGTATATCTGTCAAACATTTTTACAGGCCAACAGAGGTACTGAGGCCTTTGTGTTGCACCCCACATAAACTGATTCAGCATGGCAGCTTCATTGTTGTGCCAGTGACAAGGTGGAGTTACAAAGATGAGTCCTTCTCCTATTGTTCAGTGGGTGGTGTTGTGAAGGATTTACAGCTTAATGAGGGTAGTGTATGACAGGCTCTCTGCTATCCATCACCTGGACTGCCCTGCACCCCATACCAATCCCAAATCTGGTCAAGTGAGACATTCAGCGCTCCATTACCATTAGAGTCTTGACCACCAGCCAGGAATCACTGCATATGCATTTCATTATCAATGTGAACAATTCGTCCAGTAGGCTACATAGACAGGGATGACAAAATTATAATAGGATGTTTGTTCATTGCAGTTGTGCTGTCTATTAGAAGAGTACACATGTCTTCAGTGTGGTACATTATAATTAGTATTATTTAAATTAATACATTTTACTGCAATAGCAGTACACTGACACAATTGTTCTGTAACTCTCCAAATTCAGCTGTTCTATCTATTAGTAAGATTGAAAGTTATGTGGTTTTGCAGCTCCTAAATGGCCAGAAGCCCTCATCAGTCTCCCAGTCCCTCCTCCAGATCCCTTTGAATCCATTCAGGGCTCTTGAAGAGCGTGGGTCTCCCACCCTGCTGGGGGAGATGAGTTTGGCTGGGGGCCCGCTGAGTGGGCCAGGTCCCCCGATGGTTGCTCTTGCCTGATGGTGGGCAGGCCCCAGAGGTGGCCCAGGCACAGAGGTGAACATTAACCCAAGTCGACACTCTGGGCATCCCACCACCTTCCATAAATCATTAACCCCTTCAGCACCAGGTCAGTGACAGCATCAGCATGGCAACAGCAATCTGTCAAGATTCCTCTGTACTGGGTATGATCAGTATCCTATGTTAAAGGACAAGAAGACCCACATCTCATTTACTCCCATTTAGGAACAATGGCCAAATAGGAGCTTCTTTCTCATTCTGCCTTATTCCTCTGATGGTCTGCTCGTAAGATTGATTCCCCTGGACAGTGAAAGGAGACCCCATTTGACTACTCATTTAGGCTTTACAAAAGTCATCTATCACATCGGATAATTTATGACCCATTGAATAATACGAATTAATACTCTTGTATTCGTATGTATTTTCTGTGTGTTTTTAGTTTCTGACTTTTGTCACCCATGTTCTCATTACAAACAACTGTCATTGTCTGTGTTGAATTATGATTTGTTCTAGACTATTCATATTGGTTGGATGTGATAATTGAGCCCACTGTGTTGACCTCTCAAATTGCTTTTTCATTTAGTATGGTACACTGGTAAATAAACGTGTACACTGAAGCCATTAAAGTAACACAATTAGTAAACTATCTCTTCTTCTGACGTTAATCTTTGGCTATCCCTTTAGTCAGTCAAATAACTAAATGTGGACTAAAAGTATGAAAATATCAGATTAAAGGGAGGTCAAAAACCGTTATGATAGCTGCCTTTTCAAATCAAAGCCCACCTATCTGGTCTTTACCACAAGAAACACTGTTGGTGTTAATGCAGCCAACGTACAGTGAAGGGAGGCGATTGTTAAACCCAGGCACAACAGAAGACCTCTCTGAGATCAAGGCCTATGATGGAGGACTCTTCTATCAAAGCAGCTCCATACATGTGTATGTGTTTCTCCGTAGAAGGTTGGCCCGATCTCTTTTTGCAGTAACCAATTAGTCCTGGCAGAATGGCCTCCTGACCTCTGACCCCTGCTGGGCAGCCTTACCCATTAACCCCTTGGGCCCCAGCTGGAGTTGATGTAGTACCCATTCTCCTCGGACTGCTAAACACACGGCCACATTCACCCTGCAGCTTCCACTTTCTGTCCCTTTGTCAGTCCCCTCTGTTGCCCGCGTGTCCCGTTCGGTCCTCTTACTGACCTCTGGAAGTCCCTCTGAAGATGGGGATACACTGCTATCCATCTATCACAGTGGATTAACACGGAACATTCCCTCACGCTAAATCCTGACCCCAATCTCAATCCCTAATGTTTTACAACTACCGATACCCATATTGACATGAAAATGTCGGCCATGTCATGCCAGTGGAAGTGCTAGATATCCATAAGTCATACTTGATAAGTGGTCTATCTCTTTTCTCTGTTTTCCTTTTTGTTGCCAAACAATCGGATGAATAGTACAAATCTGTGAGGGTCATAAACTTGTAATGGCTTGGCTGCAACAGACAGGGACACAAAAGGGACAAAGTCAGTGCTATAAAAGGATTTAATATGACTCCATTTGTCAAGTGGATGAATGTAAATCAAATAGACATAAAACATTGGCACAGAATGACAACATGAAGAAAAATCCCAGTAATATATAATTTATTTCTAAAATTAAGGTATAATTCAGACATGATGGTTGAGGGATGTGGAGGATTATATAACCATACATTTTTTTCCAATTAGTCTTTTCTTTACAGAGTCAAAATGCAAACATTGTTGTTGATTCAATCATTCAAAAATCCACACCAACAATTCAAAGCTAATAGATCATCTGGGTGAATGTGTAGTTTATGGGTTGAAATTTCAATCCATTTCAACCCAGTAAACATGTTAGAGGAATAAACTACTCTATGTCACTGTGAAATGGCTTCCAAACAGATGCAAATTAGCTAAGCAGTGTTTCTTTCACGGCTCGTGGTTCTTTCAGAGAACAGTAGTAAAAAAAGTAGAGGTAAGATCTTTAGAGGCTCCCTGGGCCCAATATCAAAGGCCTCATTGATAAGCAAACAGAGCAACATCATTGGATTACAAGGGTACCCTCAGCAGGATCTCCCTTCAATTGCTATCGGGGGCGGTCTTCCAGGTCCTGCAGGGCCAGCATGGAGAGGCTGGGCCACAGTGTTACCGGTCATATACCAGTTACATCCCAATGACTATTGTTATAATCATAGATTCATGCATCTTCATGATATAACCTCACTACTGCATTATTCTGACGAAGCTCCAAAACTCCTACAACCTCCCTTTTAGAGTGTGAAAAAATTTACCAGGATTATGTGTTGTCATACACAATGTTCTTTCTAGGACACATGTTGAGATATTACTGCGTGAACCTAAGGAATAATGAGCAAAGACTTCACCTGCCAACTGTGCAGAACAACCTACAACACAACTTTGACCCATCTGGTAGTGCTTTAATCAAACGTAGACGGGGTGACTCCAATCTTAATTCCCTCGCCTTCTACATCTTTGGTCACACCATGTTGATTTGTTCTGCTGTACTGGTGTCTGACACAATAGGGTTCAATAAACCTTTATTTTAAACACACTGTATTGCAACAAGGGTTGCCTGCTCAGCCCAGGTGACTTATGACGGAAACAGACCTTTATATCCATAAACTTCAAAGGAAATATTCTCTTATCACACAGCAATACCACAAATCTTTGCAGAGGGCCATAAACACTTTCACTATACTTTCAGGGTTATGTGCATCGTGTTGTACATTGTTCCATCTGACAAGTAAACACACACAAACACGAACTCACTCACACACACACACACACACACACACACACACACACACTCACTCACTCACTCACTCACTCACACACACTTATTCTTTATTTCTCTCTCCCTCTTTTTTCATTCTATTTCATACACACACACACACACCCCTTTGTTCCCCTGGGTATGCGGTGTGTCCATCAGATAGGCTAAATAAACATCCATGGAAAGGCATGGAGGGGTGTGTGGTCATCTGGTCAATAGAAGTACATTCCTGTCACACTCGTCATAAGGAACTAGTCAGGTCTGAAGGTTACATTATGGACTTCCTGTATCACATTAGAAGGTTTGTTTTGAGTTAGGAGGAATTTACCTTCAGGGACCGCAAGGATAATTTAGAGGTGTTTGAATTGTTAGGAAGCTCATATTGCGAAGGTTAAACACTTTGCATTCACAAAGAATATTTAAAATGTTATATGCTAGCAATAACAACACAAAAGTTTTGACCAAACTTCATTGTTTTGGAAAAAAGCTTTACTTGAAATATCAACATTTTCTCAGAAAGTATAAATAATGATTTAAAAGATTGATTTCCATTTTATACAAAAATAATACACAAAGAGAAAATCACATTCACTGCCATCTGGTCCTCTAGAAGTCTGAATTATGGAAAGTTCTGCCTGTTCTCTATTCAGTCAGCAGTGGGTATATTTATAACAGACTGACAAAAATAATAACAAAACAACAATAATATAATGACCTATTGGAAAGGAGTTTGAAAAAAGCCTGAAGCCGTGATAAGAACACAAGCAAGATGGTACAGCTTAAGTTTGGAATGTTTGACAATCAAGCTAAATCAATCAGTCTTCAAGACAAATACATATACTGACAATGCAGTTACAAAATGTCTTATGTGAAATGTCTAGTACCCATAGCACCACGCCCTGATCCCACAACCAAGCAAACCCAGGCTGCATAATGAGTGTCTGAGACTGTTTGCTAGGGTGTCCAACCCTGGTTGTGGGATTCTCTCCCAAACCTTTCCCAACATCCGTGGAATCCAGCCTGATTACAACAGCCGCTGTCACAACAAGGTCCTCCTCCTTCTCTCAACCCCTTAACAAGATTCCAGACTAATATCAATGTTTTTCTTACAAATACTTGTAAATATTTTCACTATGACAGGTGGTGGTGGGGGGGGGGGGTCCCTCAATGATTTATTATGAGAGTATTAAGAAAAGAAATCAAATTATTTCACAATTTCATCTTTTATCTTTACTCTGACATATTGGACTTCTGAGGATATTGAGGATGTGGGAGGTGAGGAATCCATCTTAACTGAGCAGGGCTTGCTGGGACAGTAGTCCGGACCTGCGTCCTGGGATTAGGACTGGGTTTCAAGGCACACAAGGACGATGTGACAGTTATTTTACAAGGTGAAGTTAGTTTGTGAAACATGGCAGACTTTGAATTATGTACCTTGAAAAAGAGTATGAGAAACAGGTGTAAGTGGGTTTACTCAAGCTTGTGTACATGCTGTAGTGTATTCGTAATCACCCTGATGTGGTAGGCTGCTCTGACAACAGTCGGTCATTTCTGGAGATATTTACAGGGTTTGGTCTGAAATGGCCAGTCCAGTCACATTTCATAATCCTTCAATGTATTCCAAAGATTGTCAAATGTCTCAATCACAGTTTACACAAGACATTACAAACATTTTGTGACAAATCCTTCAGACTATAAAACAGCACGATATGCTGTACAGAAAAGAAATATATATATATATAAAAAACAACAAATGGAAGACTTGAAACAGAACATTTATATGAAATATCTATCTACAAAATCAATAAAGTTGTTTTCGAACAAGGTAAATATGATTGTCAAACAGTTCTGCTAGTGTGCTCGGCTATTGATAAGACAGTTAAAAATGTGGATCATAATTTCAGTGGCTGCTGAAGACAAGAAACATCTGGCCATGAGTCCAGGCACTTGGCAAGAGGCGATCCCACTGCCTGTAACAGAGTCCTGCCATACACAGACAGACAGTAGTAGATCAGCTCAGCTTCTGTGCAACTTTGTCTCTTAATCACATAGTATCACTGTCTACCAGGGCCTCTGCTCCCGTCCTCGCATGACGAACCCCGCAGTACACAGGGCAGAGACACAGCATCATTTGGTTTGTTCTGTGGTGATAGTCACAAATGATTGGCCGTGGCAAAAAAAAAAAAAAAAAGAAAAACGAGGAATGTCATTTATGTACAATTTTCAATGAAAGGTAGAGCAATGAATACTGTTTTCAAAGATTGTGTTTAAAAAATAAATCATATCCTTGTTGATCATCTGTGTTTATGAGAGTAACTCCTGCTGTGTCTCCTTCCCACTTATTGCAGACCTGCAGGGTTCGTTTCTCTGTCTCTTTGCCGGCAGTTTTCTGCCCTCCGCCACCACGCTTGATTTATTGACTCATCGTCCAGTGGGTAGTTATTAGGAGTTGTCACGGTTACCACAGAGAGAGGGTGGAAAAGGGAGCTCCTGTTGCTAGGCACCAAAGAAGTCAGGTGTGCAACCTCACCAGGCTTGAAGAGGACACTGCAGAAGGAGAGAGAGAGGACCACGTCAGAGAGACAACGTCACTCAAACAAACAAACCACTTAGTCAAACAAAACAGGAAACAGGGGAAACATTGTAACTGCTGCTTGTGAAGATGCATTGTTGTGTGACACTGAGAAGCATTTCCTCTAGGTGTGAGATTGTCTAAAATCACCAACTCTAAACGAGTCCTCCCTGCACCTTTGTGTGCCACACCTGACCAAATACATTCCTTATCCTCGTTCCGCTCTCTCTGGAGGGCCGTGTTGCCATAGAAACAGCCTTTTTCAAAATGTTTGTGGAATTTATTTTTCCCTTTCTCAGAAGGGGTGGAGGCCACTGACCTTGGAACGACCCCGCGGACAGCAAACAGCCTCACCTGATAAAGGTGGAGCTGCTAAGACCCCAGTCATTAGACACAGGGCTCTAAATGGAGGTGGGTTTTAAATGGGGGCGGTGGTGGTTAGCACTGGGGAGGTGCTTGTGGGGGCAGGGGCGGTGGTGGTTGGCACTGGGGGGGGTGCTTGTGGGGGCAGGGGCGGTGGTGGTTGGCACTGGGGGGGGTGCTTGTGGGGGCAGGGGCGGTGGTGGTTGGCACTGGGGGGGTGCTTGTGGGGGCAGGGGCGGTGGTGGTTGTGTGTGTGTGTGTGTTGAGGGGGGGGTCTTCAGTAAACAAGACTGTTATAAAGCCTGGCCATGTCGGTTGTGTCATGAGAAGACCCCCCTGCCTTCTGTCTACACTACCTAGGCCAAACAGAGGCCTGATAAGATAGAGACTAGGAGAGCCTGTTGGCTAATTACTCTCTAAACGCTGGCTTTTCACAACATGCCTTTCTATAAAGCCCCAGTCATAACCTGAGAAAATGGACTCGAACTAGAATAGCAAGGAGAGGCTTGTGTTTACGATACCACAACAAAAAAGTAAGCAGTAATCCACCTATATCTATTTACACAATCTATAGAGTCAATCCTGATCTGAGAGGTAACAAAAGCAATAAAACTGGGCCAGCTATTCCGAGGAGGGTTTTTTTAAGCGCCTCAGCCGGTCAGCCGGTCAGCCGTTCAGCGACAATGTCGTGGTGTGAGAGCCCTGTCTCTCAGCGTGGGAAGTTGAGCGTGTGAAAGCAGCGAGCAGGACAGCATTTCAGGCTAGAGCGATCACCGAGAGTAGGGAGAAGTGGAATAGGGGAAGAGCTGTAATTACTGTAAACTCCACCCTCACCCCACCCTCATCGGAATCAAGGAAGCAAGCCTGAGTAGCAGGACACGAGCTTCCACAACTTTGATTAACAGTGGGGTTCATTTCCTGATCTGCCAAGCCAGGGAGAGCCACTCTCTCACCAGGGAGAGGAAAGCGAAAGGAGGCATCGTTAATCAAGTACCGTTCTGGCTGAGGGCACAGGTGATTGATTGGTTGGGTCTTTCAAAGGAAATAGGAATTCAGAGGAGTATCCATACACCCGCTTGGCCCACTGATTGAGATTTGCGGTCCACATGCTCTGACAAAAGCATTTGGGATGTGTAGGGTCAAACTGAGCACCAAGAGTAAACCGAAAAAGCCAGCTGTTAAAACCTATCAATATTAAATCTATGAAATCTTCTGTTGTAATTCCGTCTGCCAAGTATGTTTATTATGCCACACACTGCTGCATGAGACCATGATATCAACTGAATGTTTTTGATGTCTATGGAAAACAGATTGGCACGCATGTACATGGAAAGATTGTATTTGACCATTTGTGGTGCATGTGAAGGTCACTCACAATGCCAAACTAAGTGACTGTAATAACTGATACTAATAAAGTCGTATTTACCCAGGAGAGCCCCCCTAGTTGCACCATCTTGTTTACTGCAGAATCCTAATGCGACAGGGATTAAACAGGTCAACACACAGTCAGAACACACACCCACACAGACACACATACACACACCTGTCTATCTGTCTTTCTGTCCTGATCTTATCATAAAGTTAGAGTGTGCTCAGATTGTATTTCTGTGAATAGGATGATTGAGTTGTGAAAGATGCAGTGTGTTAGTAGATTAAGTACAAATGGATTGATCTCAATATATTAATCTCTCATAGGAGATCTTCTCCAAAAACAGTGCAGTGTAAAGCGCTAACTACAAAATACAGGGTCTACTAAAAGCTTGTGTTTGTTAAACTGCAGCTGTTCAATGCTGTTCAAAATCACCCAGTTAAGATAGTGGATGCCATCTGATGCCTAAACAACACATCACCTGTTACTACAGCTACCACAGCAGTGCAGGCGGCCGGAAAGGCAGAGAAAAAATCACCAGAGATGCAGGGGGCTCCAGGCCCGAGTTAGGAGAGCGTGCGGGGGGGGGGGGGGGGGGGGGGGGGCTTCACTCACCTGTTTGCTGGAGGACATGGAGCTGAGGGTGCTGAGGCTGTTGGCGTCCGTGACCACCATGGCTGAGGAGAACCGAGACGGGTGGGAGTACTGTGGAGGCTCCTGCTTGTGAGGGTACACTGCAGACACACACACACACCGTCAGTGGATGCTTAATGATTCACGGTGTCAAATGTACCGAAAAAATGCAGTATCCCGTCCACGCATTAACAACATATATGAATACGGCTTCCAGAGTGTTAACCATTCACATGTAATGATATGAGAGCCCTTATAACTCCTCTGACCCCCCATTCCTACTCAGACTACAGTAGCTCAAGGGGAACAGCGTCGGGGAGAGAGGCTGAGCAGACAGGACGGTGGTACGGTTTCAGGAAGAGAGACAGTGATGGTACTGACTGTGTGAGTGTGTGACGGTGGCCATGAAGGGCTGCTGACTCATGTGGCTTGGAGACTGCTGCATGAGGCCCTGCTGGTGCGGGCTGTACTGGATTGGCTGCAGCGCCGCAAGGCTTCCCGCCACACTGTTGATCACCGGCACCGACTGGGACTGCGACGTGTTCATACCTGGGGGACAGGCGGACGTCCGTTAGTTCAAGTCACATCGCTAACATGAAAATCATATGTAGGCAGGATAATAGCTGACAATGAGAACATCACAAAACACAAACAATGCCCTGGTATTGTCATTTTATATGTGACTTCGGGTGTAAAGTGAACATCACTTGAATGTTGCTCTCCCACTGAGCATGGGATATAAAATGGCTGTTCGGACATCAAACAGCTGGGCCCGAAACAGGAAGTAAAATGGCCGACTCACTTTGTGCTATGGCCATGAGGGGCATGATGAGGTTCTGTGTCTGCTGGTGGGAGTGGTGAGAACTGTGGATGTTTGTCAGCGTGCTCACTGGTGGCAAACCTCCACCCGACACTGAGATCTGGAGAGAGAGAAAGAGAGAAACATCAATATATTTAGTGGTAAAACGTAGATATTGAGCTGGTTTTGTAGAAATAGCAGTAGGCTTATATAATATCAATATTAACTCTGGGCTTTCAACATTAACTCTTAAGTCCGGGCATGGAGTCGCATGTAGATGCCAAATTGTATTTTGGAAGTGAAACTACATGTTCTCAGCAAAGCAGGTCACAACATGAATGTTGACTCAGCAATGTGGCTTTTGTGTGATATTGTGCTTGTGTTACTACAGTCATCTACACTAGCAAATACTGATACGGAAGAAAAAATCAGAAAGCGATAAAACATACATTGAGTGCAGCTTTGTCTGCCAGTGTGTGTTTTCATGCCCGTGCAAGTGCACAAGCTGAACACCCCCCCCCCCCCTCCCCCCCCACACACACACACACAGTACAGTATGCACAGTGCCTGCAGGTGCACACATCCATGTTCCCTCAGCAGACTGTAGAAACTAAATGTTTCTACAGTTCAACGGGTGCGGTCTGATCTAATGGGTATCTTGATGGGAATCCTCATGGGATCTATTTGACTACAGCCTGGTCAGAGACGAGGGACTGGGTAGGCTCTCATCTGGACCGAGAGATAAAACCCTGCCAGTCCTGCTCCACACCACAAGCTACCTCCCTCTCAACCACCAGAATACTCACGACTACTTTACTTGACTAAGCTAAAGAGTAATTCTGAATTTGATTATCCCTGCACGCAAGTTTCGCTTTCACTGATCAAATATTGAATCAGGGCAGAGGGGAGAAGGTTGTTCCCTTTGCTGAAGGCAGACAAACCCCCTTTAGCATTAGCGCCGGTTGTCGTCATATACCTGGCAGAGCAGCTTGAACTCTCCGCTCCGCCCTCCACCCTCCGCCCCTTGTTACAGGGCATTTAATCAATAAGAGTAGAATGTTTCTTTGTCAGGTTTATTGGCAAAACTGTTGACGAGCCGGGCCCATGCTGGCAAAGGCTGAACTTCGGGCCCAGCTGTGTGCTAAACCAAGGCCTCCTCACCACCTTCCTCCACCGTCCACACAGGGAAGCACAATGCTCTAATTGTTGAACCCTGCTGACAGGAGCATGGGAGCATGGCTCTGGAACTTGCTTTGTATGTCTAGGATAAACGCAGGCCCTGGGCCTTATCTAATCTGAGGCCAGGGAGGGCCCAGGTGTGCTCACTCACCATCTTGGCGTCAGGTGACAGCAGACTGTGGCTGGGGTCCAAGCCAGCCGGAGACACCTGCTGTAACACGGATTGACTGGTTGCCATGGAGTTGCTGCCGTGGTGACTGATGGTCGTCGAGGAACTGACCTCACCAGGTCCCTGGCTGTAACGCACTGGAGGGCAAGAAGTAGGAAGTGGGGGGGAAAAAGAGAGAGAAAGATTAGATTCTGGGATGTTTTTCGTGGCTAACAACAACTGTCATGGGGGTATAGTTGATAGGGCAGGAAGATGGGCGGGCAGGACAGTGGTTGCGTCGCTCTGAGCCGTCAGATTCACCTGCTCTTTGACTGGAAACCAGAGTAAACACAAACACTGACCCCTCCACCGCTGCTATCGGGACAGCCCAGCCAAGGCCACCCGGTGTGTACACACACACACAACACAACGCCACCACCCCCCGTCCCCCCCGTCCCCGTCCAGACTTTCTGAGCTCACGGGGGCTGTGTTGGTGGGCCAGCACCAGCACCAGACATCCAGCCGTTACATCCAGCGCCTGGTCTCTCCTGACAATGCATTCTGTGACATCACTAAAGAGCCCACACTCAGTGTGTCTAGACCCCTGTGCTGTCTCTCCTCTCTCACTGCTGAAGCTCAGGAATGCCTGTCTACCACCTATCAAATGCATGTTTGCCCATCCTAGCCCCCTTCTGATACCGACAGTGCAAACATTACACAATTACAAACAATGTCAAACACATTCTTATCCTGTCACCTCAGCCCTTCACAGAGGGTCTGTAGAGGGTCCCTGGCTCCCTGGATTGTCCTGGCCGTGGGGAGACAGGCTCTGTTTGCTCTCAGATCTGAGATCGTCAGAGCTCAGATCAGAGCTCTCTGTCCCTGACCCACACATGTCACACCGAGGGCTCTGCAACGGTCACAGCGGACACTGACACAGCGCTCCGTTTGTGATTAAATAAACAACAGGGGGAGCTGGTACCGGGTCCACTCTGAACAACAATTATAATTGAATTAAAATACAGTATTGTAAGCAGGATTTCAGTTGACCCTGAGCAAATACACGATCAGTTTGAAAACGACTAGTACATTGATTGTTGCAGATCTAAAGCCGAGAAAGACAGAGATACGTATTTCATCCACTGACCGCATATCATCCAGCCTGCCAAGACCACAAGAGGACTACAGACCTCAAATTGTATTCAGCAACATACTAGCAACCCCATAGCACTCCACCGCGCCTTGTAAACACTGGTACAAAACAATAAAACACTCCACCCGGACCTATGACCCCCACAGCCAAACAATGGCTGAGAACTCATAAACAGGCAGTAATCCCTGAGCTGGGCCACCTCTAAAAGTGTCAAGGGGAGAGGGATGCTATTTAGGACAGTCTCCCAGTGGCCAGCAGTAACTCTGGCTGCAGGGAACCCCACTGTCAGCCAGGAAGCCCTCTGCCGTCTCGTCTGAAGCTGGGACGGGGAGGGGGCCATATCTAGGCCAACTGTAGCGAGGAAGAAGGGTTCGTATAACAACCCGAGTGTCCCCACAACGTAGGAGGGTTGGAGTAGCGATTCACAGCTCATCATCAAATACTTGACGTTGGGGATTATCCTAAAATGTAAATCCATGAAGTTGATTCACAGAATCAATCTGGCACACAGGCTTCCGATGTCGTGTGACAGCGAGTTCGTTTGAACTTTTAACAGGAGCAGGGTTCTTTAAGAGAAAGGGGGAGGGCGAGAACTTTGGAAGGGGAGTGGTAGCTGTAGAGTGCAGCAGGTTTTGAAAAGGCCTCAGCTCTCTGTGAGAGCCATGTAAAATCAAAGCTTCTCTCCCCATCCCCAGGCAGTGCTCATTGTGACCATGGTGCATATGTAAGACCTCCAGGGTCTCTACAGGACGTATCTGGCCCATTGTGCCTGTCAGGGCCTTGCAGAGAGCAGCACACAGGGCTGACACAGGGAAACACCACCCTGCTTACACACTCACTAAATCAGCACCTTTGTATCTGGAAAACCACCAATCAGAAGTGTGGTTTATCAGGCATTGAATTTAATTTGTTGGTACTTTTGGTAAAATAAAAGATGTTACTCTGTCTGGATTATCTTTGCTGATTGGCGTCGCTATCAAGGTTGCTTTTCCGCTTTGATGCATGAAACCGTAAATAAAATTGTGCTTGCAATGCAAAGAAAGTCAACATAAATATTCAATACATTGATTAAAGGCAACAATAAAAGATACCATCCCTTATGTTCAGTGTAAGATCAAGTAACCAGTTCTACCATGCTGTGTTTTGAGATTAACCAACACAACATACTCTGTCTGGCACTGCCCTCATTTCTCCAATGAGAATTTTTTTTCTGTCTGCGAACCTGCTCATAAACACACACGTACGTCACATTGGCTGCTTGTTTGCTGAATTCAAGTGCCCACCTCTTATCTTTTCCATTAAAACACTTGGCTCAGCACATTAATTTACTCACAAATAGAAGCAATCCCTCAGCAACTGAAAAATTACAAAACAATTTAGTTTTTAGCTTTTCATTTCGGTTTGCCTCCTATCTGATTTAAAGGCATCCATCAAGTTACCCTATTCCAAAACAACCGCTGCCTATCTCTGCAGTAGTGATGAACCAACCAAACCTCGATCGATACAAATGTATGGAATGAGAGAGACCCTGACCCAGCACTGACCTCGTCACATACCCAGGCCAGCGAGGCTGTGAAGGGGGTTCCCCTGTTCTCTATACACCGGCAGCACAGAGGGCCTCATCAGTCCTGTCTGGCCAGAAAAGAACCAATACCACAGGACAGCTCCTGCTGGTGGGGTCTGCGCCCAGCCTCCGCCACAATACTGACGGCCATAAAGGTGAGGGGGGGGGGGGGGGGGGGAGGCTTTAAAAAACAGTCCCTCCCCAAGCCCCAGCGGAGATAAATGAACCTAGGCTACAGTCACTGCAGTCTTCTAATACACCACAGACAATAAGGCCCCCCTCCAGGCAGGGCTATAGAGAGGAGAAGTCAGGGGAGCTCCTTATCAAAGACTGTGGAGATGTAGCTGCCAGGGATTTTAATTGTCCATTAACCATGCATAATACAGGCCGTGCCCTGGCAACCTGATGGAGGGCCCACTGAGAGGTTATTGTCAGGCCAGAGGCCGACACTGAAAAACAGCTGATGTTGCCAGCAGGACACCTTGTAAGCAGGGAAACCCGGTTCCATGGAGAGCAGAGTATCTTCTGCCTGACCCCATAGCCTCACAATCAACTTCCCTCCCTCTCCGCCGTAACAAGCCAATTGGCGACCTTCCTGGCTTTCCAACCTGAGGTCGTTGCCTGGTCAGGTGTGTTGGGGAAAAAACACAAGCAAACAGACCATCCACTAATGGGACCACTATATCCAACAGTAACTAGTAGAGTCACGACAAATGGTTGGTTGTCTCTGCAAGGTTGACCTCGTGGTCTGACATGAAAGGACAACAATTGACTTTGATTTAGTCTCCCAAATCATTAATTTTATGGTGGTGGGTGGATAGTGCTATGTCCAAGTACCTGCTTGGTTTTATGTAGAATGCTCAAGATAGTTTGCTCAAACACAACAGTTTCAGGAAACAACAATTTGAGGTCAAAAGATCAGAACACTTGGATGCTGCATTTCCTTGTTCTGGGTTCAGTAACTTTGAGATTGTGAAGAAAGTCAACAGTGGCCTACCTGAACTGAGTGAGGCCATGGTGGAGCTGAACAAGATCGGTGGGGCCATAGGGCCAGACCTCCCTGACCTCACGCTGACCCTAGCCTGTCACAAGACTGCTGCGCTTTGTGCCACGTTTCTGCCTGCTGACTTTGGAGTGGAGATTGCAGGTACAATGTGGATTGTTCTCAGTGTGTCTTCAAAGATCAGAATAACAATGGCATTTGCTCAGCTCTCTCACAACACTCACTCTCATTGATCACCCAGCCTCACTCTCCTTTCTCTCATCTCGTCAACTGTGCTGCTCAATTCTCTTCTAACTGACGCATTAGGAGAAAATTGTTATTTTGACAATGTTCTGCTAGGACCATGGCAGATTGAATCCCAGCACCATAAAATTATAAAACTAAATGATCTGCTTGATCCTCATTTCTGTACAGGAAGAATGCAAAAGCACATGTGAATAGGGAAATGTCATGTGACTGGGGCGGGTTCCAGTGTGTGGTGACGCTACCTAGCATCTTACTGGGTGGAGAAGCGCTATTCTGCGGGTGGTGTGGAGAGCTGTGGGCCATGAGGGGGTTGAGGCCGTGGGTCGGCCCACTGTAAGCATCCATCGCAAGCTTCTGCCGGAAAGCCTCCTCTTTCCGCCGGTTGGCGAACCAGTTGTAAACACGCACCTCGGTAACCAGGTTTGAGCCCAGGCCGTGGGCCTTAGAGGGAGACACGCCTCTCTGAAGGCACTCAGCCCTGGAAGAACACATGTAAATATTGTTAGTTATTTTCATGAATGAATTTAATGAATAATAGAGTCATCGAAACACTAATAGAGACAACCGTGCTGAGTGTAGTCAGTGTGACGTAATAATTGTGTAGTGTTCGTATTCAATTATGAGTGGATTAATGGGCGACCGTTAAGGTGTTCCCTCGTACCTGTTGCATTCTTCCACCAGGGCTTCCCTCTCCTCTTTGCTGGGGTTCTTCTGGCGTTCGTAAGCCTGGTACAGGATTTGCTGGGATGCAGGCCCCCATTTGAAACGGTTGCGTCTCATTTTCTTGCAGGATGGTTCAGAGCCCACTTCGTCACTGGACTGTCCCATATTCTGACCAGGTGGGTTAAACTCTGGGAAGAAAAACATCACCTGATCCTGATTGCCTTTGTCTGTCATATTGCTGCCAGAACCTTGCACTGCCTGGTTGAATTCTGAAAAATAAGACAGGGCACATTTGATGGTATAGAATACATACTCGGACCATGTACACAATTAAATAATACAGATATGCATCATTGACTTGACTTGTGTCCATAAAATATATAAAGATCTTATATGCAACTGGCTACCAACATTTTAGGTTATGGTTTATAAGCCTTTGCTGTGCATAAGTAGGCCTATATGTATAAGTATATCCAAATAATTATAATTTGATCTTGAAAGGGTATTGATTAATTGTAATTAATGAATTGTTAAGAACCTCAAACTTAAACCATATCGAAAGTTGTGTGAGAAAAATATTTACTTACGTCTGAGAATTTCCCGCTGTTTCCTGACGTACCAGGTGTAGAGTGCCATTCTTTTCTGAGTTTTCATCGGTGTGCCTTTGTTGAGGTGCTGCGAGAGGTGAGACTGGTTCAGTCCCGTTACATCCACTACCTCGCGCTGAGGGATGTTATGCTGCTGCATGTAGCCTTTGATCGTTCGGGCTGCACGCCATGGGTCCTCACTGGGTGTAACATAAAGGAAATACGTTTAATATCAGATATGACATAGCATACCAACCTAGCATTACGGTTACTATGCCTATTCCTGATAATAATACTAGTCTAAATGTTAAACTGCAACCCGATGCACGTAGCCTAATGCACTATTTTCCTAATGGAAAACAGCTCCATGTTTTCCTCTGTGATTTCGGAGTTAAGTTTTTTTCTGTTTCGTAAGGCCCCAAGTTTAAAGACTTGTAGGAGCAACTGTTAAGCACCCTAATAAACGACCGTTAATCATTGTATTCAATGGGCTGTAAATACTTTCAAAGGTTAGACCAACTGATTGAGCTGGTGCAATCCAACTAGGAGATTTCCGAACAAAGTTCTGAAACTCGAAAATACTGCATAAACACTGATTGACTGTCCGGCCTACGTATTATTCCATTTCAAACACAATTTGCCTAGGCTATAATATATGCTAGGATTGTACTGGGCTATAGGCACCAACAATCTCTAGCAATGTAATTTAACAAATAAGCCACATAGCCTATGTTAATCATAATATAAAATTGGCTGATGGTTCGGACACGGTCAAAGGAAAACGTTTGATTTAGGCTACAGACGAGTTGTTGCCATTTAGCGTAGCCAATACCCTTTCTCCGCTTATTAATTTGGATAATTTCTCGAGACATTCGAAAAGTTCCAATTTATCATTTATTCCATTTAACAAAATTACATGAGATTACGTAAATAGAGGCGAATCAAGGTTGTCGGATTTAATTTCAGGAGGCCTAATCGTAGGAAGAACGGCAATCAATCAGAAGTTTAATTTTTAATAGAAATAACCTCAAAGAAAGTATAGGCCTATGATTAGCAAATTCAGGTTTAAGACAAAAGATTGTTCTAAATAAAAGTACATGAATAAATGTTGAGCCATTCAGTCGAAAAACCAAACAAGCTCTTCGGAATGATCTGTATTCTTGTTCTAAAATATTACAGTAAAATTCACACTTACCATCACATAGCCTACTAATCTGAGATTAAAACGACTATTGACTTCACAAATCTACTGTTGTTTGTTTTGGAGAATGCCTTTTAAATCTGTGGGTTAAGATATGTTGGTTTATAACTTTCGACAATGAATAACCAGATCTCCATTCAGTCTAATCATACGCCACTGTGTATCTTTCAGTTGATGATTTATAGAATAAAATTAATAATAACTTAACTACACGTGGGTTAGTTTTGATTTTCTTCCGGTTTTGGAATTATGAATGAACTTTTGAAAAATTGTTTGTACATGGGAAGGCTATAGGTAAGAACATTTGAAACTTGTAGGCCATGTTTCTTTTCGATAGGCCTAGCGTAGCCAAAAAGCGTAGGCTATTTGGTCTAGGCTATATGAGACTACGTGGCATTTTATTATTTGGCATATTCATGTCAACGTATTGATATTATTTATGTAGCCTTGGCTATATTGGCAGGCCATATCCTATTTAGACTACTATCACAAATTGACATGATATGCTATATTATTATGAGGATGGCATTTACTAACCAATATGTTGACAACAGACAAAACAAGGTCTGCCTTTTAACAAATAATTCACTTTCTCTTCTTGTAGGCTATTACAGTGTTTATCTTTGCGAGAGGTGGAGTGAGTTAATAATAAATAGAGCGTGTTACGCAGAATTTTGCAAAGCTCAAAGAAATAATAACCCGTGTTGATAATTAGTAACCAGAAAATTAGCTACTGGCGCGATGTTTCAAATTTGTAAACACAGGCATGGCTTTTCTCTTTTTTCGTTTTAGTTTATCCTAATTTAGAATTCTCAAATATTTACACAGTAGGCCTATAGTTATATTTTGTGAACAACTGATTATTATACGCAAATTATGCCATAAAAGGCCTATTTATGTAGGCCTATTCTATTTGAAATGGGCTACAACCAAGTCAGATTTAATAAACTACAAATCTACAGCTATAAACTCAGTCCAGAAAACTAATAGCCTAACCCCGAAACAGTTAAACCTGGATGAAGTCTGTTGGATTTAGTTATCCTACAATATTCGACAGAACACTTCACATTTAAAGACATTTTTGTCACTTACGCTAGCATGCGGTCAATTTCTGCTCGCTGTTCCACAGCTTCCTCCGTGTTCATCGACTGTAATTCTTTCAATATAGGCGGAGTGTCGAACTCATCCCCGTCCTCGGATCCCTCGTCTCCAGACAATTTACCCGTTCCGTGACCATTTGTCAGTTGATGAAATATCGGCTTTGAATCCGAATCGTTTCCGTTCATTTTTGAGTTTGGGGGAGACATCTGTAGGTTCTCCAATTTAACTCCAAAGCCGTTCGGGCTAGGGTCCATGTCGTCCAGGGCTTGGATTAGGACATCTTTGGAAACTCCGGAATCTAACAAGGCGCTGAGGAGCTCCTGCTGAAGGGAGGTCAATTTTGAAACCATTTTCGAGAACATAAAAAAAAAATTAAATTAACAAATAATCTAACTAAAGGGAAGGGAAGTTGGTGGAGAAGAAAGAGAGGAGAAAAAAATCTCTCTTCCTCTCCTGTCCAGTGTTGATGTGAATTATCCACTGCTGACACCTGCTCGGAGGGGCTGGTTCACTTCCCTGTAGAGGAGAGTGATATCATTTGCCATGATGCTTTTGGAGGGCAGGGAATATAAAACATGGTAATTAGTGGGCTGGCTGATGGGGCCTTTATGCAAATCCTTAGAAGAAGGCCGCTCTGACAGCGAGGCAGGTAGACATGTGTTTACACTGCAGCGCAGTTGCTTTTATTGGGTTCTGTTATCAGCAAAACTTTTATGAACTTTGGACTCTGTCGTAGACTATATGCTAAAGAGTTTGGTGAAAGGGGATAGACTGTTCTGTTACAGATTGATAATTAGGCTATTAGGCATATATTGTTAAGTTTTTTTTCGTCGTTGTCTTTATCCTAAGATTTTCACAACAATAATTGTAGGCCTAATTCACATTTCTCGTAGAGGCATATATGCTCAATGTATATCAAATATGCCTGTATAAGGAAGAGGTTGATTGACAACCTGTTCATTAATTTTCTGTTTTGAATTGGGTTTTACTTGCCAAACATAGACTTCAACAGAGAAACAATAGAATAAAATAAATAAATTAAAGATTGTATTTATTTATTTATTTCAACACAGTAAAAAATAAAACAAATACTTAATGCATAGCCTATACCGTCCAAACCTAAATTTGCTTTGACTGTGGTAGCTGCGCCTTAACGCACGAAAACTTGATGCAAGCAGCAGGTGCCGTCGCTGCTGCATTTCTGAACCAATATTATTGGGCAGGTTCGATGACCTCCTGGAGAGCAAAACAAAGTGAGTAAACATGAAAGTATTGCACGTAGTTCCTTATCATAAGGAACTAGCCTATTGTGTAGCTATATTTCCCATGGATATTGGGGTTAAATACATGTTGAATGCATGTTTAATTAGTATTTACTGAGGCATAACGTTGCGCCTGCCAATAATTATTGAGTAGGCTACTTTAAGTCTAACTTTCAGTGTAGTATCAATGTAGTTGATCATTAGGCCTATGGACGCCGCGGGATAGTTAACGAATAGGTACGCTTCTGTGAATGGCCTAAGGTCGTTCATGGCTTCAGGTCTACCATACTCAGCAGCAGGGCCGTAATCATAATATATATTGGGGACACGTCACAATATTTTTATATCACAATATTCAAATCTGCTCAAAATGTCCCCCCCAATATATTGATATAAAAATATACATAAAATATAAACGTGCTACGCTACGATAGGCAACCACGCACGCTGTCCGAAATTATCATAACAAATGTAATCATATTCATAACTAAACGTAAAATGTTCTCAGGAGGGAACCCTTAGACTCCCCAGCAGATTTCGCCCCCATGTTTACTCCATGGCTACGGCAGTATCTTATATTTGAACTTTATAAGGCGTCGTTGATGAGACACTTATGTCGTCGTAGTTGTACTTCAGGAGTTGGCTTTCGTGATCTTACAAGAAATACTAATGTAGCCTAATTCAATCGATCTGGCTCTTATCTCTCCCATTGTTCTCAGTGCCGCTGTCTTGTAAAGCTTGTCTAAGATGCACACCTTTCTACCTGCACTTCGAACTGGTGTAAAATGACATCGATATTGTACTGCGGGTGGAGTTGATAACCCGACGCTGAGCTAAGTAATTGGGTTACAGCTAAATCACACACTGTCCACAGACCCTCCCTTCAAATGACAAGTTCGGCTGATAGGAATGATAGTTTTTCGTGTCAAATGTATAGACCAACGTCTAAGGAAACTGGATTTTGTATTTTATCTCACGTGAGATAAATTAAATATAATTTCAAATCAAGTTAATACAGAGTTAGGTATTAAAGTAATAGCCTGGATAAAAGTAAACCTAATTAGACAACATGTGGGTTGGGTAAAGCCTATGAAAACATAAATTAGACTTTGTGTATGGCCTATATCAAGATTTTAGTGGTGGCAGACTAGAGAATAGCAGGTCAATTTGCAGCATTTTGTGAAATGTTATTATTAAACCAGAGGCCACCATCCAGGACACTTGTCAATCAAGAAATCCCTGTACATCAAACAACATGTGCATGTATTTTTCCTATGTGAGAAATTAATGAATCAAGGCTCTGCTAAGTTTTATATTTTAAATAACATTGATGTGACAATGGGGCATAAGAAAATCAAAAATGGTAGCCTAGAGATGTATGTTTAGAAGATGACTGGGCTCATTCTTAATCCTTCCATTTTCACAAGCCCTCATCTAGATATCTGTAAACCATTAACAAAATATAATAACAAACCACAAAAAACTGTTTATCCAGAACACAGGCCACAAGGCCTGTTGTGAAAGCAGCACCGAGCATTGGAGCGTAGCAAGGAACACGGAACAACCACTGCATTCTCACATGAGTTAGTGACACAGGGAGGGTTGGGCAACAGGGACAGTGAGCATCCTGACAGGGACCTTTGGAGGCCCAAGTACCTGCAAGTCC
The DNA here is from genome assembly GCF_038355195.1 of Osmerus mordax. NCBI lineage: Eukaryota > Metazoa > Chordata > Actinopteri > Osmeriformes > Osmeridae > Osmerus > Osmerus mordax. The sequence goes on along the minus strand of NC_090060.1, from coordinate 15,049,790 downwards.
CGTGGCCCCCTCAGCTCAAACGCCACAGCTGCACCTAGAGTTTGACATGAGGCTCCAAGAGTCCCGTTCAGAGTGTCCCCTGTGACACGTCCACAGTTCCGTCCATAGATATATATATATATCTATGGTTCCGTCCACCGTCGTTAGGCTTCTGATTATGACAGAGACACTATATGACAGCTGGACTGCGGGCCAGGATGAGAATGTAGGAATGGAGCTTCACATTCTAGAACTATTTTCTGATTAGACTGTTACTTATTTGTTGGATGTCCAGTAGAATATTAAAATGTACTCAGGGCAAAACAAGAAGACCACTAAAGTTTATGCAAATCCCTTGCTCATGCCCGTGTCCAGGTGTCCAGCCTTTTTGCCTAGACTACACTGTTGTCTTTCACTTGGTCAAAGTCAACCAAACTTCCTTACCTGCGTCACAGACAATATGAGTGTCTCTTCTGACAGTTATATTTATTATGATTATTTCCCCAGTCGTGAAATGAAAAAGAATGACTGGGGAGGGGAAAAGACAGCAACGTATTCACTTAAAGTGTGTGAGTACAATGTGTGGCTTATATGAGAGAGACATGCCGTAGTGTGAGAGGGCAGAGAAGGGGTGTACATCCAGTCCAGGCCTAACTGTTGTGACTTTTCATGGCATGTAATCATTCCAAGGGTTATGAAAGGTATGATGAGTATAGGTGATGAACCAACCTGTTTCTAACTGCCACTCAGGTCGTCAGTGACCTCTCTCCCCTTACCCCCCCCCCCCCCCCCACACACACACACACCCCTCTTCCAGACACACACACACACTCCAGTTCAGGGCAGAGAGCGGAACGTTTGGAAACTGACTGACTGAAAAGGGCATGAGCTGCATGGCATGTGCGTGAGACTGGGGAACCAGAGACCATGTCCTGTTCCGAAGAGTAACCTGGACCTTACCCTCACTCTGCCCTCCCTGACCACCGTCAGAATCTCCTTGTGACACACAGGACAAGGATCCTTCCTGTCCTTCTACCCTGCCTCTTTAAAGCAACACCATTTCAACATTATTCCACGTTTGGAAACGCATTTACTTTTGTTGTACCTACGCCAACAAAGTTATATTTCCAACTTTGGAAAGAATGTTGACAAAGGTCGCCTCAGTCCTAACCATTTCAACAATAGCATCGTTTAAATCGATATCATTTTATATGTGTTTGCTATCTACCGTGGCTCAGGGCAAATGAAAGGGAGCAACTATTCACACCTACACAAACAAAGGGAAAGTTTAATAAAACATGAACGGAGGAGCGGTTCACATGCTTGAAATACAGTTTGATTACCGCTGTACGCTACATACAAATCTGCCAAGTGAACATGCTGATGGGACCTTTTTATTAATCCAGGATGTGCCACAGGTGGCTGAGCGGTGAGGGAATCGGGCTAGTAATCCGAAGGTTGCTAGTTCGATTCCCGGTCATGCCAACTGACGTTGTGTCCACTTCACCCTACTTGCCTCGGGGGAATGTCCCTGTACTTACTGTAAGTCGCTCTGCATAAGAGCGTCTGCTAAATGACTAAATGTAAATGTAAGACTCACTTCTACATTGACTATCTGGGAGGAAAACAAGGCTGCGTGTCTGTTGTTGTGCTAAGATCGTCTTTTCTGGCTGTATTACCTTTGCCTGGCTGACCCCCTCTGCCCAGATAAGTCTTCCTGTAATCAATTGGCTTTGGAGGATTTCATGATTACGGAAAGCTAAAGCTATCTGTCATAAATCCATCAGTGGTTTGATTGACTGACTGATTGATTGAAGTACTGTGATTGCTTCACAGTGGTTTCTATGTAGATTGGTTTCTATGTAGGATGTGGAAGCTTCTGTAATGGGATGTTATTGCCAGGATCACAGGGATGACCCCCCACACACACACACACACACACACACAAGACATACACACCACACACACACACAAACCCACAGATACACAGTTCATCAACCCGCAAATTCAGTTATTCAGGAAGACACTGAAGATGACAAAACGTGTTATCTGCTCCTCCTTCTTCTTAAACATGACCTGTGTCTGATCCTTGCCTGGGAGAGAGAGCGAGAGAGCGAGAGGCTCAGGCTGCAAGGCTGTGGCCCACAGTGCAGGTCTGACAGGGACCGTGTTGGCTCTGTCAACACACCCTCGAGGGCGTGCGTTTCTGTGGGTTTTTCTTGAACCCGGTCCAAGACTTGAAAGTCTTTTCACTGTGTTTGCTCTCATGAGTGCAAGAGGTGTGTGTGGTCAGAGATTTGAGTTTTTCCCCTTCTTTTCCTTTTGTTCAATCCTGTCAGATCACAGAAGCTTTGAGGTTACACGGCCATTCATCAGCTAAGCTGCAGAGTACACTGTTCCTGCTCTCCCTGTTCCTTTTGCTCTCACTTCCTGGTCTCTATCTCTCCCTAAATGTCATCCGTTTCCCAGACCATCTCTTCTCTTTTTCCCTCTCTCACTCTCTCTGTCTTTTTCTTCCTCCCTCAGTCTGACTGAAATGTGAGGTGTGCAGGAGGTAGACATCTCCCCTGCATCTGATCTACTGGACATAAAGGATTTAGCCGTGAGGTAGCGTGAAGTAGCCTGCCTGTCGGGGCAGTGCGACCCCTGGCATCCTACGCCCACCTCACAGCTGCAGGCGCGGTCTGCTCCCGGCACCAGCCGAGACAGGCAGCTCACCACAGCACTGATTCATTCTGTCAGCCTTAAGCCTCCAGCCTTCAGCAAGCCTGGCCCTCGCAGAGGCATTCACTGGAGTTCCGGGGAACAGAGGCAGCCTAGACACGGAGCCTCCCAACATCATCAAACTCTTATTCAAAACAACTGCTTGGTTTGTGCCTTTATAGATTTCCACCCTGTCATTTTAATACGCATCCAACATCATTTTACAATTATTGGAACAGCTGATAACATTTGCCAAACAAAGTTTGTCTTCTCTGGTGGGGTTGAGATTGTCAGGAACCTTTCTGTGTGGCAGAGACCAGAGGATTTCCATCCTCCCTTCCCTCTCCTTCCACCCCAGTCTCCCTTCCTCCCTCCTTCTCCACCCACTCCAGCCTCCCTCCCTCTCCACCCACCCCAGCCTCCCTCCCTCTCCATCCACCCCAGCCTCCCTCCCTCTCCACCCACCCCAGCCTCCCTCCATCCCTCTCCATCCACTCCAGCCTCCCTCCCTCTCCACCCACCCCAGCCTCCCTCCCTCTCCACCCACCCCAGCCTCCCTCCGTCTCCACCCACCCACCCCAGCCTCCCTCCCTCCCTCTCCACCCACCCACCCACCCCAGCCTCCCTCCCTCTCCATCCACCCCAGCCTCCCTCCCTCTCCATCCACCCCAGCCTCCCTCCCTCTCCACCCACCCCAGCCTCCCTCCCTCTCCACCCACCCCAGCCTCCCTCCCTCTCCATCCACCCCAGCTGCAACCTGCTGCTGTTTCTCTGGCTGGCCGGCCTGCTGGCTGTCAATATTGACTCAGGGATTGAAGCAACAGCCACTTTGTCAGAGTATAGGGGCCCGGAGACAGTATCTCTATGACTCCAGGTGAAAAGACAACATGGCTGGCCATCTTGAGCAGGTTTCCTCACACACCGTCTCAATCCTGATGGAGTTACTTTGGCTAATAAGCTCAGTCAAGTCATGGTTTGCTTAAAATATATGTTATTTTGTCAGTGTAACACTTTTTAAAAATCCCTACCTTTGCCCCGTACCTTTGCCTCGTACCATCTTATGCTGGCCAATAAAACCAGGTCTCTGACATAACAGTCCCAGCATCAAACGGAGTGACTCAGGGAGAATAAATGAGGCTAAAAAACACACATGCACACAGACGCATGACAAAGAAAACTTCAAGGTAAGTGTTAGGCCCACCACCGGGACAACCAAAACTCTTTTTTTTTTCCTCAGGTGAAACTAGAGGAGTCCCAGAGCTGAGTGAAAGGTCAAATTAGATAAATGTGTCAGCTTGGCTCTTGTGCTCTGTTTGCTATGGATGACTAAAACAGACATGGAGACAATTCACTAAGTAGATCTCACACCTTCACTGGAGTCTAGTGCCAACTCCCCCCCCCCCCCACACACACACACACACACACTGCATCCATCCCTATCCAGTTGAATCCAAACTGCAAACTCTGTCTCCTTTTTCCTGTTTGTTTGAAGGCCATAAAGTCTAAACATACACTGGCCTCTTGATATATTCCAAAAGTTCGCTAGGACATACAGAAATTCATTTAAATAATAATTTATTAATTTATTTTCCACCTGTGTTCTGAAAAGGAAACCATAAGGCTGAAACTCAGAGGTGAGAGAGCATTTGCCGCTGCTGCACCCAAAATTTGGAATACGCTGCCGTTTAATATCAGACAGGCCTCCTCGCTCCCTGTTTTTAAATCTCTTTTAAAAATGCACTTTTACTCCCTTGCTTTTAACTTACCTTAAATGTTCCGTCATTCCCTAGAAATCTCTTGCAATGAGCTTGTTTGTTTGCGTTTTCTATATCTATTTATTTTATGTATTTTTATGTATCAATGTAAAGCACTTTGGCTTCCCCTGTGGTTTTTTAAATGTGCTATATAAATAAAGTTGATTGAGTGATTGATGCAAGTCACACAAACTGGAAAGCATGAAGATAGACAATTTCCCCATCCCCATGATAGAATGGCAACCTCTTTCCCTAGTTTACATTTACATTTAGTCATTTAGCAGACGCTCTTATCCAGAGCGACTTACAGTAAGTACAGGGACATTCCCCCGTTGTGTCCTTGCCCAAGGACACAACATCAGTTTGCATGACCGGGAATCGAACTGGCAACCTTCGGATTACTAGCCCGATTCCCTCACCGCTCAGCCACCTGACTCCCCTGTGATGTAGTTATACATCACTGATGCTGAACTGGTAAAACCAAAATTGTTTTTGCATGTTTGTCGCTGGCTCAAGCCCTCCACAGTGTCATGATGGTATCTGTGGGTTTCAAACCAATGATCCATGACACATGTGGCTCTGAAACCCTTCAAAATAACTCAAAGCTTCCTTTGTTCATGCACTGTAACTGCATATGTAGGTATAGTGTCGGATCTGGCTGTGCCTTGATACAATTGTTGACCTCATTGCTGCCACCTAGTGGAAAGTAAGCGCACAGTATACATGGTCAGTCACACACACACACACACAAACACACACACACACAAGCAAAGAACCACACAGACCCCAAACACACACACCAATAAAGAGCCAAACACTCCCAGAACACAATATGCACAAACACACTAACCCCAAATTGATTAGACAGCCCATGTTTGACAGTTCCAGGCTTAGATGTGTTCATTTGTAATGCATTGTCTAAGTGAAACCTATACACACACTAGAGAGATTCTAGATGACAGACAACTCATTTGCACCCACTCAGTGGTTAGAAATACCAACGTGCAACCAGCATGTGATGAAACGAAAAATTTTTCGTTTTATTAAAAAAATATATTTGTAGTTTAGTCTGACTTTTGACACATGCCCACAGCAAACAGCCGACAGCCTTGGAAATGTTCCCAGACAGCATTACGTTTACTATTGACTGAGATAGACTGATGGAAACTGCTAAAGAAAACTTATATTACTCTCAACCCAATCAACACGTGGAATCCAATTTCCTGTCTTCGTTGGATTTGCATGAAGCCATTACGTAAGAAGGTGTGTAGGGGAGCAGGGGGCCTATTGGGGTGCGGTGCAGGGGTGGGGGGGTTACTCTCCCAGAACTGATTCAAACACAAGTGGATTTCCTGAGTTTAAATCCCCCACTGCTCCGCATGAGTGCCGCCCCACAGACCCTCCTGACCGCTGTCCCCATCCTGGGACGGTGTGGAGCGTGTCGGGCTCTTCTCCGTGACTTTCCGTGACCCTCAGCTGTCCTGGCCAGAGCTGGTATACCAGCATCGGGTTGATGTTTGGCCGGGCGTCAGGAGATCATGCGACTTTGATCCCTCTCAGTCCTCCACCTCTTCTGCTCCACCACCACCACCTCCACCACCACCTCCACCACCACCACCACCACCACCTCCACCACCACCACCACCCCCACCACCACCACCTCCACCACCACCACCCCCACCACCCCCACCCCCACCACCCCCACCACCACCCCCACCACCCCCACCCCCACCACCCCCACCCCCACCACCACCTCCACCACCACCACCACCACCACCACCACCACCCCCACCACCACCACCCCCACCACCACCACCACCCCCCACCACCCCCACCACCACCACCACCACCACCCCCACCACCCCCACCCCCACCACCACCACCTCCACCACCACCACCTCCACCACCACCACCACCACCACCACCCCCACCACCACCCCCACCACCACCACCACCACCCCCACCCCCACCACCACCACCACCACCACCCTGTTTCCCTCTCTCCTCCTCTGCACAACTAAAGATTCAGAGGTAATTACCTGCTTGGCTTCCTCTGCGATTAAAGCCGGTTCACAGCACCCTCATTAATGCAGAGGCACGTACACCTGCCGTTAGCCGCCACAAGAAGTGGAATGTTCTGACTAAGACCCTGCAGAACAAACATTGGCAGGCAGGCAGGCAAGCACACACACACATACACAGACTGAGAACACCTAGCACAAAAGGCACAGGCAATCAAGAACCTTTTTTTAAAGGCCCCACACACCGATATATTAGTATATATACTGTCGCTTAGGAGTTTTTGCTTGTTCCATCATCAGAATCTTACAACCTGTGAAGGATGCCAATAAACAGGGCAATAACCTGAAAATGTGACAGTAGCAAAAATGACCTTTAGTGTCAAGAATCTTTTTCAGTCAGCAATTTATTTCCTTGCTCTGACAGCCACAGTAGCAGGTTATCTCTTCCAGTCTATGAGCTCTTTTTATTTCTCTTTTTTGTTAAGTGTTAATGTATAACTAAATGTGTGAGGAATCAGCACATTTCCCTTTTCCTCAGACACCAATCGATGTCTGTGTGGCCTCATGGAGCCAAGGCTAAATGGGATCTTTGTTGGGTGTGTTTACTGTACCTCATCCATCCTGTCACAGAAAATAAACACCCTGCCCAAGATTTGAGGCAGTATTCGATTGTAAGCCCTATAATTCAATGAGAAGAATTGCGTAACTCACTTAGCATCCTCTGTGCGGATGTTCCAACTTGTGTGACAGCGAAGCACAGAAATAAAATTGAAAGGCATCTGTACGGTTACAAAATAATAACTTCATATGGAGAGGGAAACAGAGATGATGAATGTGTCATTTTAGACCGCAGATCAACAGTGGGGTACATGGGCCAGGTAAACACAGTCAGTGTAGGTCTGTCATCCTGGAATGAAGTTATGGTGATCTAGACGCACCCGGGCCACTTGATCACAAGATAAAGCAGGGTGGTAGCCACTGTGTTCTCTCTGAAGTTTATTACTATTTGTTTGCACAAAACACTGGTTTTGATTTTAAGTTTTATGCAACTCAAGAGCTGCCTGGTTCTACCATGTTTGTTTAAGTTGGTTTCCAACTAAAACAAATACTTCTCTGGCCCCATGCCACCTAATGTGAAACCAAAGTTATCTATTAGATCATGAGTAAAGAGAAAAACTTCACACTCAATCAACCGTGGCGTCTGTCTAGTCCCTCTCAAGCAGTACCAGGCCACAGCTTCCAGTGAGCTGCTTTCACCAGGCAGGACTCTTAGCTCAGGCCCAGCCCATCCACTTCACCCTGCTCTGACACAATGACATGTTAGTCATCTGATGCCTTCTGTGTCATTCAAGATGAAGATCTGTATTCTGATATCAATTGATGACTGACGACGTGTGACAAACTGCTAAATAATGGCAAACACGTCTTCATGGTTAAATATGAGTTTTACAGTTGTTTATTATACATGTTGTGAGAACAGTTAAAGGCAGAACATCAGGAGACTCTGATGTGCAGGGGGAATAGCTGAGGCAGATTTGAGGCAGGTCAATAAGTACCCAAGTCTGTCACTTCTCTGTTGGTTATTGGTTTTTCTCTGTGCATTTCTTTTTGTTATTTTTGGCTCCAAAACTCTCCAGTCAAGTGTTCAAGGCAGTGACAATCACTGAGGCTAGAGTGCAGGCAGGACAGAGAGACGTGATCGAGTTGTGCGAAGGTGCCAATACCAGTGCCCAGATCCGTCCCCTCCTCAAACTCACCCGCCTGGCTCATCCCTCCCCCCCTCCCCCCAACTGGACTATGGCCCCCCGTCTCTTCACGCTCCTCTGCTCTTCCCTTAAATGAATTCATCCGCACATCTCTGTCTCTCCAACACCACATTAACCCTGGCCACGGGAGGCATCCTCCTGGAAAATATGTCCCTCAGTGCTACATCAGTTTGACCTCTCCAGCCCCCCCCCCCCCCCCCTCCTCCTCCTCCAACCCCTCACTTTGGACTTGCTTCATCCGCATTTTAACAGAGCTCTAATGCCAGCTCATTGCTCACAGGCTCTCCGTGACTTCACTGAGGCCTGCGTATGAGGAACCCCCCCCCCCCCCCCCCCCAGTGGGAAGATAATACATGGATATCTCCAAGATCTCTCTGATATCATGCACCCATCATGGAATAGCAGTCCATCTCCATTATTTCCATCCTGAGGGCCTAAGTCATTGCACTGGGTCACGCTACATTGGCTGCTATCTGGAGGACAGAGAAAATCTATTTGGGAGGTCATTAGCTCATGTCCTGGACTAGTCATGCAGGGCTGGGTTGTAGATTGAGACATGGTGGCTGCCCCGACCCACCAACTGTATGAGTACCCCCTACCTGTGGGACTTCCTCATCCCTCTGACTCCCCCGACCCCCTGCATGACCCTCGGTCCCTCTACCCACCCAGTCCACCCTCCACCCCCCTCCCTTCCTCTCCTTAATCCTTGGCTGGTCTGCATGCTCAAATAGACCTTGAGGAGAGTCAGGGCCAGGTAAAGCCCTATAACAGCTCATATTAGATAAAAGATCCTGTTTATAGCACCTTTAAAATTCTAAGAGAGCAATGAAGACCTCTTAAATTATATCTGGCAACACTTATATTGTCTTGAGACTAAATTCAATCCACTTTTGGGAGTGCTTTATGCCTCTATTGGGAGAACAGGCCTACAAAATATTGAACCCAGTAGCCCTATATTCTTATGTTTCAGTTCATTTCGACACATGCTATACATAATAGATATTTGTAAACTTCAGGGTGCATGAATCTGTGAGTGTGGCCTGTGGCAGTGAGCAACACTGGCTCCAACTTTGTCTGAGTGGCAGATGAAGCAGTGAAGGTGGAGAAATAAAACAAAGCAGAGGATGAAGATGAAGAAGATGAGAAGAACGTGAAGGAGAACAAGGAGAAGGAGGTGGAAAAGGAAGATAAGGAGAAGGAGGAGAAGAAGGAGAAGGAAGAGAAGGAGAAGGTAGAGAAGGAGGAGAAGGAAAAGAAGGAAGAGAAGGAAAAGAAGCAAGAGAAGGCAGAGAAGAAGGAGAAGGAAGAGAAGGAGGAGAAGGTAGAGAAGGACGAGAAGGAAAAGAAGGAAGAGAAGGAGGAGAAGGAAGAGAAGGCAGAGAAGGAAGAGAAGGAAGAGAAGGAGAAGGAAGAGAAGGAGAAGGATGAGAAGGAGGAAAAGGAAGAGAAGGCAGAGAAGTTAGAGAAGGAAGAGAAGGAGGAGAAGGAAGAGAAGGAGGAGAAGAAGGAGAAGGATGAGAAGGAGGAGAAGGAAGACAAGGAGGAGAAAGCAGAGTGGAGTTTCACTGGGACTCTCATAAAGCATTGCATCGCTTTATGACCCCGTTGCACAACATCACATGCCTCTTCTGGCTGGATACGACCTGAGATAAGACCAGAGTCAAATGCCAAGCTCTCTCTACGCTTTTCACCTACTCCCTCTGCTGTTTTCACACACTCTCTGCCGTCTCCACTCCATAGACCCCTACAGACCACCGCAGATCATTACTGACCACAACAGACCCCCACAGATAACCTAAGACGGCTACAGACTAGAAAAGCCCCTCACAGACCACAACAGACCACTATACCACTAGAGACGACCAGTACAGATCCATGTGGAACTCTGTAGGCTACTGTTGACCACCACAGACAGGTATATTTCTCTTAAAGAAGGTCCGTGAAGCTCTCAGATGCAATTGTTGCTCAGCTTCTATAAATCATGTCTTTATGACAAGCTGATTGCCTTATCCTTGACAGCCGCAAAAGGCAATAAAGTGGCAGGGTTACAAGCTGCAGGACCATAAACAGATGTGGTTAAGACTGGAGGTGGGTACGTAGTAGTGACAGGGAGAGCCGGTGATCGAATTTTGGTCAATAGCAACCATGTTTTCTTATTGACGAACAAGAAAAGGATCACATTTTGACACAACCTGTTTAAATAACCCATAGGATTTTGCCAGAGTATCCAACCTGGTTTGTTTTTGTGTGTGTGTGTGTGTGTGTGTGAGGGCGTGTGTGTGTGCGAGTGTCTGGGGTTACAAAACTTGCGGGCAATGAAAGACCGGAATTTCAACCTTTAACCTGCTTTCCACCTTTTTATACCGTATGTCAGATTACAACAGGGGTTTCTCTTACTGAATGTTTCAAAGTTCTTTCTTTTCTCCTTTGTAGATTTGTGTCATGACCCTTATGCAGGTTTACTCATATATACTATGTGTTGTAAAACAGGATCAACCAATGGAAACGGACATGACATGAGCTACACTTAAAAAGCAACCAGATGATTCTCAAACAGAAGATTACTCCGTACAGATCCCTCGATGATGCACAGTGTGTCTGTTTCTCTAGATATCCTCTGGCTCGTCCATATCACCGCCATGAGAAACGCTGCCCCCCTCTGAGGTCTAATGTTTGCTTTTTCATTATTCTAAATGGGTATATTAATGAGACAGTGGCACATGAGCCAGACTGGGCCACAGTGAACCCGCACAGCGTGACTGCCCCAGAGACTTCCTGCATTGTGTTGCTCAGCTTCATAGCCGCCCAGTCCATTTGGAGGAAGCCATTAGAACAAACTGCTCTCGGGGGCAATACAGCAGACCGGTCATGACTTTTAGAAACTTAATCACCCCTCAGTCCCCTGTGTGCAAGGACAAACCAAGTCCACACACCTTCAGAAATAGTGCATGACAGGTGAGGGACACTAGGGCCCTTCCATCGACGTAATGGCATATCAGTCTAGGAGGATTTTTTTTTTTTTATCATCTTACATACTGTACCAAAGGTCTAACCACTGCTCTCGGTCTGTTCTCCCCTTCTGTCTCTTCCTCTCACTCCCTCAAGAAGAGGCATCAGCCAGTATTAATAGGTGCAATGGGATAATCGTTAACTCTCTCACTGTACAGTCTAGGGAAATCCCTGCATTGCTGAGAAGCACAATAATTTTTCGTTTACGTTACTTCCTGGTAACCATAGGGCCATTTGTCCATTCTTCCATGACATTTTGGGAAATGTGGAAATGTTGGGGAGCTAATTTATTTGAAACTTGACTTGAAAGTTTTCCTAATAGTATTTGTTACCGGGAGACTGGTATGAATGGCCAGTAATTCTGAGAAGCACAACATTGGATTATAGTGGGAAAATCTACTAAGCCAGACAAACTAGAAGACTGTCTGGACTGACACCAGTCTTTGGCCTTAGTTTGAGGGAAAGAGACACTCCTACGCTTTTTACTCTGCAAAGCGAATGAACATGCATATCTACAAAAGCTGTAAAAGGAGGAGAACCGCAAAGCACATCTTATCACGCTCTGTGAGCTGTAAAAGGAATCCAAAGACTGTTCTACAGACCTGATCAGTATCACAATTGAGATGATTATATTCTGGGGTTAATGGTGTCTTGAAAAGAGGGCAAACACATAAATTAAATAGTTTGGTCGAGTAAACTCATCAGATTAACTGTTTAGAAGTAGTAACTTCGAATGAATGAGCATTATTATTTGGACAGAAGAACATTCTTATCATTACCATGACTGAGTCATATTTAGTACTTGGTAGCTTTTTGTAAGGAATTTGTGTGAATGTGTGTATGTGTATGTATGACATTCTTCACAAAAAAAACTAAATGGCACATTTATTTTTATTTTTATATTGAATCTTAGTAGGCCTGTCTCCAGTCCGAGGTTCAAAGTTCAATTACATTTAATCCTATTTATCCGATCTTAATACAAATTGTTGTTGTCCTTCAGACAGCACATAATTTGGATCCAAAAGCCTATGTTTCCCTTGCATGGTATTACAACTGTAGGAGAAGGTGCCCCTCTTGTGGACAACTATACAAATAGCATGGGAATCATCCCACACCTTCCACATGATCCAGAATGAGTTCCTACGGTAAACAGTATCTGCCTGCTCATCCTAGTCATGAAAATAGTCCCCAAAGCATGACCATGTGGTGTTTAAACTAGATCCACAAGCAAGAACCACTAAGTCAAAGCCTAAAAGTTTGCCTGAGGAGCCAGTGCATGTTTTCAGAAAGACAAGAGTATGAGAGAGACAGATAGACAGAGAGATAGATTACATAACCCTGTGGTGCAAGGATGTGAATGTGAGAAGGCAAGCAGGACCACAGAGGATGATGCTGAGTTTGTCTGACAGAGCCCAGTGGCAGGGACACTGAGATGGTGGTGAACAAGGTCAGTTATGGAATGAGGCCGCCCTCTGTCATGAAATAAGAGGAAAAGATCACTGGCCTTATAGGATGCATCATAGAGCAGCCATTCCCAACCTTTTCCACTTTGCAGACCACTTGCATAGCTCCCACCACGGGAGCCAAACAGTTTGCTTTCAGAGCTACATTTATTTGAGCGATCAAAGAAGACAATGTGTCCTTCAGCGCCACAGTGTCCTTTCATTAATATCGCCTTCATGGAGATCTCTTTCCAGCTTGTTGTTAAAAACAGAGAAATACATGTTACATTACATTATCCGTAGGGAACAAATATGACAGATCAATTATTTATGTGTTAACATTGACAACTAGCAAGCAAGCTGACAATCAGATAATTGAGTAGGCTCAATTATAACGTAGCTACAAATTGTTAGCTAGCCTAGCTAACATTGCTGCTCAAATCCGTTGAGGATAGCTAGTGTCAGCTAGCTACTTTTACTGTGTGAGTTAGACCTTACCTTAAAAATTGTTGATGTAACTTGAAACATACAACTTGAACCCGCTTGACCTTGCTTGAAGGGCAGCAACATAGAATCCCATGTACATCGCTAATTGTCCTTTTGGGAAGATAATGCTAGCCACCGGAAGTGATTGACCTGACTCACGCAATATGCGGAAGTGATGCGTGCATAAATTGGTTGACTGGACCCCATAAAGGAGGGTAAATGGATTAGTTTGTTGTTTGCTTCTGTTTTGTATTATTCGATGAATTTTATTTGTCATTATATTTTTTCGCGTTCTACTGTATGTATCTGTATGTAAGCACTCTTTACTGTATTAGCTCAGGGGAAAATGTGTATATGTGATGGAATTATAAGGCATTTGTAAGATTTATTTTGATAACAACAAATATCTAAAAATGACTAAAACATCGAAGTGGGCGTATGCCAGTTGGGTTACTGACAACGTTCCAAGCGTAAAATTGGCGTTTTGGTCATGATGAAAAAATTAAGATTTTTTATAATTTACCAATAGTATATATTTGTTATATTTTGATATGTATTTTTCATATTTTAGTTTGCATTGGTTTGGGGGCAATCTGCATTACCCTAATGGACCACTAGTGGGCCGACCGCGGCCCATAGGTTGGGAATCGCCGTTGTAGATGAAAACAACTAAAAAATCCATAACAAACAATACAAAAATTTAAATGAAGCAATTGAGAAGCACCGAATAATCCAAAATATTACAGCCCTGGGTTATCTAGGAGTCAAGCGCTACCCTCTGAAATGTACTGAATATCATGTATCTCTTTAGTTATTCAATCCTTGGGGCCTCTACACAATAAGGTATCCGTACTGAATGTTTCTATCAACTGGCTGTTAGCTAACCACACACTTTGAACCCAGCGGAAACACCTCTTTGTTTCTGGAGATTTAAGCAGGCTCTGTAGACCTGTAATTTGCTTACACAGTGCTAAGGGAACAAAGACAGCATAAGTATAACCTTGCTAAGAGTTCTCTGTTACCCAAGTACAGGGGAAAGTCTAGTGCAGATAATATAAGATCCTCTACTGTAGAGTAGTTTCTTCTGCTCCCACTAATAATTAATTAGCCACTTTCCCTTAATCTGCAACCTCCTATTTGCAGAAAAGTTTCTTACTCCCTGGTCTATAGACTTAGGTTCCTGCCTGAAACTTCACCCAGTTGGCATTTATTCACAACTTTAAATGCAAGTGGAACTCTCAGAAGCAGAAACAGAAGAAAATCAGTGAAACTCATTCAACAGCTGTAAAGTCATACTATCAAGCACATGGACACTCTACTATAGCCATCATGGCTTCCAGCTGGAACTTAACTGAATAATAGGTTATGGAACCACTCACAACAGGAAATGAAGTACAAGACACAAGTATTTCATGTTTTCTATTGATTGAGCAAGTTTAACAGTTTTGTACAATGCCACAATAGTCTTAAGTAAACTGCACCCAAGCCCCCAAAACTAAACAGCTAGACGTGTGTACCAAGTAACCTACATTTCACATTTCCAAACAAAAAACAATTTACAAGGCTGAAAAATACCCAAACATTTTAACTAAATCAGTGTTTGGATGACCTTGCTTGCTCTGGTGCCTCATGTGGTGCTCAATTAAAAGTCCTATACAGTAACTCTAGTTCTGCCTAACAAAGCATAGTTATGCTTTATTAAAAGTAACTGTAGAGTTTGGGTCGAAACAGTTTCAGACTAGGTAATTCAGGAAGTGATCATATTTTCACAGTAGTCTCAAAACGGACCCAAAACCCTTGTCCTTCAAAAAGAGACGTTTCAATTTCTGTCACCGTCATCCACATCAATAAACGACTAACTGAAAAAACAAACTGAAGAAGTTCTGCCATGAGTAGCAGCACAAGTCACTAAAGACAACAACTTCTCAAGCAGATGCACAGCTACTTCTTCTAGCTTGCCTTTATTACACAATCAAGGGGCCATCGTTAAAGCATTTACAACTTAATACGAAGTATAACAAAATATGAAGAGCCTGTTTAACAAAACTCTTTACGTTGCATTTTTCCTGGCAACTATTGTAAAGTAATTTGACTGTAACATACACAATAATAAGGTACATAGTCCATGCAGTTGCACACAGCCATTTTGCATCTCTATGGTATGTTTACGTTATTTAAGTGTGTGTGTGAAGGCTTCATCTGCCTCCAGTGCATTGCAGTTCATAATCAGAGGCTTTCAAAACCTCACTGAGGGAACTCAGCCAGACTTGAAGAGGAGGATGGCCACTTGACCCAGGTAGAAGTAAATGAAGTGCTTGGTCTCATGGGTCACGTAGCTGCCGAAGTTCCTCCCAACTATGCAATGCCATGTGGGATTATACTTCTTGTCAAACTCCTACAAAAAGGGGTTAAAAGAAGGGTCAGTTTGCTGTATGTGAATTCTGCATACAAGCAGTGTTCCAATATTCATATGTAATACTCATTGACATGACTTTAGGGTATGCAGGTCTATAGCAGTTATTTTGCACTTACTTTCTTGACGTAGGCAGCAATGTCTTTCTCTATGTTGTATTTCTCCATGGCCTGGGTTGCACAGTCCACAGCATCTTGCTGCATATCCTCAGACATGTCAGCATTCTTGATAACAGCCTTTCTGTCAGTCATGATGCCTGCTAAACAAATTGATTTATTCCACCCCTTTGGTCTCGACATCGTACAAAAACGATCTTAAACTAAACATTTGAACGTTACCTAGTCCTTTTAACAACTGAGGGTTTAGGCCTACTAGCCTGCTTAACAATGTAGGCCTTGAACTACTTGTGAGACTATTGCAACTCAGGTGATAGAGATCAAATTGCCAATTGATTAAACTATGCGCCAACAGTTGAGAACTTAAACAGGTCAACGCTGATACCCCGAACTACAACCCTTTCTCGGTAATTATTGTGACCGGTTTGCCTTCAGTGACAAACCCAGGCCAAGTGTTCTAGGCATAGATTTGAAAGAAACTTGATGAAAGGTCGGATAATTCGGATACTAGTCGTTACACTTTGGAAAACACAGCGCAGTGACATCTCAAACTTGACATGGTTAAACAATGACACAACTCTGAGCTAGGGTAGATTGGATGTATTGCATTGCAGAATGTGATTGATCCTAAATCACAACATGGGCAGGCCCAATAACTGGTTCACCAATATATTTGCCGAAATAGAATGAAGTGAATTGTTTGCACACCAATCGAAACTCATTTGCAAATAACTTCAATCATGAAACATGCATGTGCGAGTAGATACCGTATTGTCGCTCACCTTTTTGTGGGAGACAGTGAACGCTTCAAGCCTTCGAAAAATGCGTATTTCACCTCGCTGGATGTCTTCCGTTTTGCTTTCTAGCGGACACTGGTAATTTGATCAGATTTACTCACTGCAAAAAATGTGGGTCTCTGCCCCGCTGAAATAGCCTGCCTCCCCCGCCCTTGACTCTGCTGCACGCCACATACAATTCCATTGGCTAGTGCTCATAGTTCTTGCAGGCATTTTCTAGCAGCCACTCTGTACCAGCATCTTATTTCGTCCCACAATGCATCGTTGTCAATACGGTAGAGGTAGACTGGTTGTCCTGGCAGCTGAAACTGACGGCGATGAGCAAATTATAAAACACTTGATGTAGCCTATTATGGAGTCTACGGATATATCAAATGATTTACTGTGAATACCATTAATAAATCGTGTTTCTTTTTTACCCTTGCTATTCTTTGACTAAGACGCACCTCGGTCTTAAAGATTCTTCACATGCTTACCAAAAATGTCTGTTGGCCAATGTCTATATAATTTGTCGATTAGGAACCCTTGTATTATCTTCGGGTCGTTCTGACCCATCAGTCATTGTGACCCATCGTCGTATTGCGACAACTTTACCGCATACAAAAACAAAGTGAAGCATTTTCTTTTAACCGTTGGGCTGTCTCAGACCCCCCACATTGCAAAGGTTAAAAGAAAATTATTTTATATGTTTTTGTATTGGGTAAACACAACGATGGTTCGTTATGAACCTTTGGGTCATGTGACCCGAAGGCAGCACAAGGGTTAAACTATTATCCTATAGCCTGTGAAGGGAAGCAGTGGTCAACATGTTTGTGTTTCCCAGTGTACCATATATCCCTTTAAATAACATGTAACTCTTTTAAGTGAATAACTAAGAAAACAGGTACATATTTTCAGGATTTTATTGAAAATGCTGGAGAAACCTAAATCAAAGAATACAAACTACCCAATGTAATCAACAACCACCCCAATTTAATTCCCTTATTTACCAGACTGCTACGATTCCATCCTTTGATCCAACTTCCTGGTCCTGTTTTTCTTTTCCAAAAAAGTAAATCAAGCCATATCCTTTGACTGCGCACGTTATCACTTAAAAATTGAGATATAAATGGGCTAGTTGCTCTGGGACTCCAATTAGTTCCGAATCAATTCATTTGACTCCTGGAAAATGGATCCCGTTCCAAGCATCCATCCATTCCTTGCCTATCCCTTCCCTACACGATCCACTCATCCGGCTCCAAGGATTGGGATCCACTGAGCCCCTCCTCCAATCAAAACCTTGAAATACCAGAAAAAAAATCAGAGGCAAACCATTAGAATTGTTATATTTGGGCCAA
This sequence comes from Osmerus mordax, assembly GCF_038355195.1. NCBI lineage: Eukaryota > Metazoa > Chordata > Actinopteri > Osmeriformes > Osmeridae > Osmerus > Osmerus mordax. Next base: position 15,031,967 of record NC_090060.1, on the reverse strand, counting down.
ACCCAATTTTTCACTCAGTGCACTCATCACAGGTGGCTAGATATCAAAATGCCATTGAGGACCAAAAGCCAGCAGTTTGATTACAGAAAAGTAAAATATTCCTGTACTTTACAGATATTTGTCTACCTTTGTACTAAAGCCCAGAGCCCCAGTCTAATATCAACCAGCTTCTATTTAGAAAAGAAAAAAAACACAAAGAAAAAAAACACAAAACAATACCAGTAATGTACACTTCAGAGGGACCGATTGTCCTGGCAGAGCCAAAGACATGCAATTCTTAGTTAATAAGTTGCAAAAACAAAAGATGGGAGCTGGAGCTTTAGGAAATGAACTGTGCTAAACCCATACGATTTATCATGCATCCTGTTGCAACCACCAAGTCCTCACATTACACATTGACAGAAATGGATACTGAAGCATACCATTGCCTCTTGACCTGACTCCTCCTCAATAAGATGTCCTATCCTGATCAAACAAATGAAATGTGCTCCACAATCGTTTATTCCAAATCATTCTTTAATCCTTATCTTCAGATGTCTAAAGGAAGACACAAGGGTAAAATACAGTTAAGCAATGTGATCCCCCGCCCCCAGCCATCCCATGAAAAGATCTCAATTTTTCCAACACTTCCAAAAGTTTAACCAGTCGGAGCTCAACCTTTTGGAAGTTCAGCACAGTGCTATTCAAATGTTGCAAAAATTGAGGAGGAAACACAAAATCAATTAAAATGAGTTTACGGGGGTGGATAAAAACCAAAAGGGATAGTGTGAGGAGGACAGGTGGGGGGGAAGACACCTACACAGATCATCCACGAGGACATCGGGAGATGAAATGCAAAAACAAAAATCTCTAGTTGACGCTTGGATGGGAGGAGGAGGGGGGGAATGGGGTAGGAAACTCATCGGGAGGGTAAAAACAAAAAGGTAAAAACAAAAAAAAAAGGTGGTACACAAGGAATTCACCAACACGGCAACACATCGGTGACGGTTGAGAGTTTAGGAACGGGAACGAGAGCGGCTATGACGAGGAGAGTAGCGTGGAGACCCTCTGCCACGGGTGCGGGAGTTGCTGCGACTGCGGCTGACGGCGCTCCGGCTGCGGCTTCTGCTCCTGCTGCGGCTCCTGGATCGTGATCTTCCGTAGCTCGGGCTGCGGGGGCCGTCTACTTTCACACGAATGTACGCTGTCTCTCCCTGGTAGACACAAGAGAACTCAACTTTGAAAAAAAAGACATATACACACACACACCTCCTTTCCATTGCAATAAAGCTGCACCTGTTGGAATCAAAGATGGGTTATTAAGACAACCGCTAACATCACATCAAGTATCATGCTAGCCCTATACTCACCTTGCAGGGGAAGGGTGAGGGGGAGTGGTTTCTAAAACAATTATCCATGACATGACTCCAAATGTTAGCATACCTCATGTGATCGGAATTTGGTGTTATCCAGCTTTCGCACTGCGTAGGTCATGTCTTCTTTACGCACAAACTCCACGACTCCAGTTCCATCTCGGAAAACATCCGCGTAACAAACGTCCCCAGCTTCGCGCATGTGGTCCTTCAGATCCTGCCAGCTGCCGCTTTGAGGAAGCCCTTCAAATGAGAATCACAACAGATACATTGAAACAAGAGGCACGTTTGCCCAATAGGAGGAAACTTCATGGAAAAACTACCAAGTGTAGCAAGCCACCCCTTCAAAACGTGGTGGGTTGCATTACATTGTACATTGCAAGCTAGTACTGCTTAATGTAATTCTTAATGGCTACGGACAAGGTTAATCAGCAAGAGTAATCGGCTCACCTGAAACAATGACCCTGTACTCAGAGCGTCTGGATGGGGGGCCGTATCTCCCTCTTGGGGCACCAATGCCTCCACCGAAGCCACCCCGTCCTGAACCCCTGCCGCTGCGTGGGAACTCAACACGCAGACGGTAGCCGTCGTAGTCGTAGCCATCCCGCCCATACACTGCATCGTCTGCATCCCTAATATACAATCACGTTTAGGTATTCCGATTTTTTTTTCTATAAATCATTAACGTGACAGGCAGTTTGTGAGGCATTATGCAAACATGCACAGTAGATTGCTCCCCGCTGTTAATCCACGTTAGGTAGCTAGCCGGCTAACGTTTGCTAACCAACCAGCGTGTCAGCTAACGACGGCTTGCAGGAAACAAAGACACTGCAATCTGAACTTGAAATGAACCATGCATTCAATTTATAAATCGTGTCAATTGAATTTTTCATTAAGGTAACCATGGATAAAACGTAGAAAATTTTGCATAGTTACATTTCAGGCTGGAGAATAGCTAGACAATCACAATGATCAACGAGGTCGCGTGAATTACTCACTGTCCAACGTTGGAAGTCGGAGAAGCGCACGCGTTATCTAGCTAGCGCCATCGCGCTAGCTAATAGCCTAGTTAGCTGGCTAGGTAAGTGTTAGCATTTACCTTGGATCCTCAAATTCGATAAAAGCAAAAGGAGGTCCACCTCTTCGATTCTTCAAATCGATATCCCGAATCGCCCCGTATTTGTAGAACACATCTTCAACATCTTTGGTGCGAATATCAGGGGGTAGATTTCCGACATAGATTCGGCAATCGTTATTTCCAGCAGGGCCTCGCACGACACCTCCCGACATAGTAGCTAGCAAGCCAACGTTTGTTTCTTATGGCTAAGGTTGAAACGCGACGTGGTAGTTCAACAGTTAACGCTAAAAACTGCCCAATACCACAAAAACAAAACTTGGTTTAAAACAACAACCAAACGACGTCCAAGCACACAAAAGTTGTCCTTCCCTCTCAAGCTAACAACCCCCGTGCTGTGTTCCGCTGGGTTTTCTTCAGGAACCGCGCTTCTTGGTTGGGGAGTCCCGGAAATGTGCGCATATCTTGGTGATTGGATCTTTTCACTGAACCGATTGTTTTGAGTCACTTTTCCAAATGGAACACGGTATTGAATGATACTTTCAATGTAAAGTCTAAAATTAACAGCGAAGTGATCACTATTAGAAAAACGATATAATACAATCTGAAATGTTTGTATTTGGACTCGTTTTACACATAATTACACTCCTATACAAAAAACAGGGCAAATTCAAACATGAAAAACCATTGATGTAATGACTCTGTATGAAACACAATCGACACATTCTTGCACATCAGGAAAATACACTGACGGTCATTTTCCCTCCGAAAAACCTTTTTCTTTGAAGCTAACAGCAAAGTGAACGGCTCAGATTTGAATCTTCAGAATTAACTGAAAATGAATCATTCTCAGTTGTGATCCGAAAGGCCATTAACCCTTGGGGACTACAAAAGCCGCCACGTCCGCCAAACAAAGTAGTTCATACATGAACAGGTGCACGACATTATTTCGTATTAAGATGGCAAAATACTGTGTAATTAGTTAAGCTGTTCAGTTTCTGTAAGCACAGCAATGCAACATAATTCCACACAGAAGATTCATAAATAAACTGTAAATCAGATGTATTGTTTAACATGTTGACTTTTAACCTTGTTTCAAATGATGATTTTTAAGTTCAAATCAAATTTAGCCAAGGTGCAAATACCAGAACACTGACGTGGAAATATTTTTTTTTATCGACAGTCTGAACTAACACATGCCAGTAGGTGGTGCCAGGACTATGGTGCAAACAATGAGTATTTAGAGCCTACAGTCTGTAATTTTTCTTTTTCTTCACCTTTTTGTCAGTGGATGTACAATGGTAATTTAACTAATATAAATGTCATGGTCCCACAACTATGAAAGAAATGCCTTTACACAAAAAGTTTGCGAAACCAGAAACATTGTCTTCACAGACATACAGTGTGGATTTACACAAAAACATAATTTGTTGCTAGAATTTTTATTTTTCAGAACATGAGAATTAAAAACGTTCTAGAATACACATTTTCAGCATGTATAATGGGCTCAGCTGCTGTGCTCTCCTGCAGTGACCTAGGTGTGATGATAGAGCACAGAAGCTCATAAGAATCAATAACCTCAAATGGCACACAATAAGCATCATCATAGGAGAGAAGAATTGCAGTAGAACAATCGAATCACTGCCATAAAAATTTAAGTAAGCATACCGCTTGCATCACTGCTGTTAAATTATTTCACGGAATAACGTAAAAAACAAAAAGGTGAAATATGACCTAACTGAATAACTGCCATTACAAATGAAACCATATCACGTCTTGTACATTACACTTGCATACCCAAAGGCTATCTATTGATTGTCCTAAAGAGTCAAGGCCAGAAAAACTACTCATACACATTCCCAGTGGCTAATTCTATCCCATAATAGTCAACAGCGTTAACTACAGTACACTACATTGTTATGACCTATATACCATGCTATGACTCTGAATAAAACTGTGTGTGAGAGCTCAGCCGTTACTGGAATCGGACCTTGCTATTGGTGGGCAAAAACTGGAATGTGTAGGCATCACTGGCTGCTCAGTATGCATGACTGGGTCCGTAGTCATGCAGGCCGTCCTCATCGCCACCACGGAGGTACCTTCCCGTAGCAGCCAGACCATTGACCTGAAGGCCCAGCAAAGGAGTGTGGTGAGAGGAAACATGCAAAAAAGAAAAAGGTTAGGCACAAACTTACTGTTGTCAGCTGAGAAATCCAATTCATTTCAGGTTTAAAATAGAAAATATTCATGACTCATCCACCCATGTTGGAGTTGAAAATTTTCAGAAAGATTGTGTCTAACAAAGTCAGGCTGATAATTCTACTAAGTAGACATGCCTCTGCTCTCTTGATGAACTGCTCGGTTGCAGCGTTCTCGTTTTCTTTATGCCCACGCCAGGTTTTGAGTGCAGAGGCTTGTAGGGCTCGGCCATAGGAGAATGTGAGGGCCCACGGCTTCACCAGGGGGCAGTTGTTAATAGCATTTAGGTGGACGGAGGCCTCCTCCTCACTCTGACCACCAGAAAGGAATGTCACCCCTGTAGACAAAGAAGCCAAAGTGTCGTTTATGTGGTTGCGGATCCTCAGTGCTGTCTCAGTTTCTTCGCTGATGCTGTTCATTCATTCAGTCATTCATTCACTCACACATCGGAGGGGATGTAGCTCAGTGGTTAGACCACTCAACTCCCACCCGTACTGCACACTGCTTTAGAAAAAAGTTTCTGCTAAATGAGTACATTATCATTCATTCATTCATTCATTCAACACTAGGCAAGGTAGTAGCCATTCAGTGAACGTAACCAGTCACAGCAGGAGGGACAGTGCGGCGCAGGGCAGTGACTGTGGCCATGGCAACCTCCTCCGGGCTGCATTTGGTGGTGCAGCCATGGCCAGGGGTTACCATGTTGGGTTTAACCAGAGTGCCTTCCAGGTACACATGATGGTCTGACATGGCCTTGTACACCGCAGCAAGGACCTAGATGACAAAGCATGTTCAGCTAGGCACTCTAACAAGTTATTTCATCAACAGCACACGCATGTTACCTGTTAGAGAAGTCTCACCTTCTCTGTGACATACTGACAGCGTTTTAGATCATGATCTCCATCTGGTAAGATTTCTGGCTCGATGATTGGCACAATGCCATGCTGCATGGCAGATAAATGACGTGATCGTACGTTTCATCTGAACAGGATCTGCCAAATCACTTTGATGGTACAATACTTCCTCATAGCTTCTAAGAGTCATTACCTGCTGACAAATACTTGAATAGCGTGCCAGGACATTGGCATTTTCTTCAATCGCCAGTTTAGAAGGATTTGTGTCACTGATCTTAAGGACACAACGCCACTTTGCAAAGTCTGCTCCGTCCTTTTTATACTGAGCACAACGCTCAGACAGGCCATCGAGTCCTGCGGGAGAACAAACAGTCATTGTTGCACACAGATATTTCTCCATCCAATCTCTTATGAACTGTGTGTGAAATCAACAGTGAATTCAGTGGAGGTGAATACAGGTACCGCCCCTCTCACCCTGAGTTGTGGTTTCCCCATTGGTCCCTGGAAGGGGCACAACCCCCTTGTCAACCTGGAGGGGTAAAAGGTGAAAACTGAGTGCAAAATGTCACCAATTCTAACACATTTTCATTCGTTTTTTAAGGCTCTCTTTTGTGTGTCTGATTGTTCCTTTCTGACATTGAACCAGAAACATTTCGACAATTACTCCTGATATCAGTCACCTTAATTCCAATCAAGATGCCCCTTTCCTTAATCATTTTGACGAAGGGGGTACCGTCATCAGAGTACTGATACAGCGTCTCGTGGAAGAAGATGACGCCACCGATACAGCTGTTGATGCGGTCATCGGCGCTAAAGAGGATCTGGCGGTACCTGCGGCGGTTCTCCTCCGTGTTCTCAACGCCCACCTGGCTCAGACGCTTCGCAATACTACCTGTTTCCGGCATTGTTCACAAACCATACATGCACAGGATGTACGCAGTAAAACAGATTGAACTAATGTGCATGAGAAAAGGAGAATGTTTCCTATGGTTGTTGCGTGAAAAGGTTCTGACACAGTGCAGTTATTATTATTATTATTATCACTTTATTCCGGACACACAAAAAATGGTCCATAGCACAATACAAAACATAGAAAAATACAGACAAATACAAGATAAAACACCTACAATAAGAAATGACTACAACAGTCAGAGTTCCACAATACACAAAAAGAATGTTCAGATATTAGCGTATAGACTAAAACGCCAATGTTGCCAGTTACATTTCATCACTACACAATCAGTATTCACAACAGTGTAATACAAGTGCAGATAGGTTCAGAAGGCCCATCCGACTGACCTACAGACTCATCTGCAGCCAGGATGCCCTTCCCTGGAGACACTATGCGCAGGGCTATCTCCTGTAGATTCTTCTTCTGCCCAGCAGACAGGGTAGGGAACTGGTGAGTCATTCTGAGAGAACGACACACAAATCTGGACAAAAAGCAAGTAGTCTGTGTTTTAATGTTTGTACTGGGCTCAGATCTATACTGTTCAGAATCTGAACAAGGTCAACTGTAGATATCCTGTATGTTCATATGTTGATACTTCTGATGAAGTGCTGCTGCTGGTCCCATCCAGCAGTCTCCCATGGATTACAGTGTCCATAGACCAGATTGTTATCCTGGGATTACAGTTGTTTGGAGATATCCGCTGACACTGCTGCCATGCATTGTCATGCATGCACACTAAAACTAGCAGCCATACTCATGGCCACGCTGAAATGCCCAAATAGTTCAAATCTTCTGGTTTCAAAAACAACCCTTGAGTGAGTATTATACTATCCAACACATAAGGAAACATTTAAAGGAGTGTTTCGTACTGTATGTTACTGGGTAGGACAATGACTTGCTTCTAACCTTGTCACATGTGACTTTAGTTCTTTCTAAACAAGAATTACTTTCACATACATAACACTTGTCTGACTCAAATTGCGCAGGTACTACAATTTCAAAAGTGCCTCTCTTAAACTTCTCATTCCTTGCTATTGTTAGACGTAGCTGATGTTTGGTGATCAAGTGAATAGTATGAAAGGCTGACCATAATGCTCTGCCAGCAACAAGTGTGGATACATGTAGTCTACATAAACCAATATAGGAAAAAGGCTTAAGCAACCAGATACCATACTGTCATCTCAGCATGTTCATTCCCATCTATCACCGAATTTTAGTTGGAAAAGTAGATTTTTGCCAAAAGAGCACCTTTCTTTATGTCAAATACACTTTTTGTGCAATTAAATAGCCAGCAAAGAGTAAATAAGAGAATGAAAGTCTTACCAGACAGGAGCAGGTGAAGTTAGATATCTTGTTGGTGAGGAGATGATCGATGTCTCCTACTCTCTGCCAGGCTCTGTTATCTCTCCCAACAGTGACACTTCCAACGGTCACACCCAGAGGGCGGAGCCTAATGACACAGGGGGTGTGTCAATGTCGACAATGCCATCAAATATGATGAGGTGCCATCTACTTCACATGAGCTGTGAATCTAAGGAATAAGTTGTTTTATTGAATTGTTTGGATTTTGACCATAATCATTAAAACAAAAGTACCTACAGATGAAATAATAAATGTCACAAGTCCTCCTCTAAACAATGTTTTGAAAAGAACTGTGTGGTTATTTTCATAAAACAGTTAACATACATAACTAATCAGAAAGGTCTTGGTGCCGGGGTTTATATCCCACTTGAGGGACCACAAGTGCACCAGATTTATTGTTGGCCCAAAAAAGTGTATATGTGTTGTCTATAAAAAATGAACCCCACACTTCTCCCGCAACCTAATTTAAGCCTCAAACCAATCACATGCAATACTATTTTAATTCTAATTAGTTGTAATGTGCCCAGGGCACTAACCATCTAAATCTCTTGGTAATTTGGACCATGCCCTGAAAACCCACAGGAGTATCTCAGTCTCAGAGCAATTGAAACAGTCCTATGGCCCTGCATGTGCTTTAACTATGGGATGGAGGACTTTTTTCAGGTTTCAGTAAATGTAAATGAACATAGAGATCTGACCCAGTTAAGACAAAATGGGGACCAGTAAAATTATAAATTCACATGGACCAGAAACATGAAAATTATCCCTGCATTTAATGTAAAGTTGACCTTTATGTCGTTCACAGGAAATACAAGCAGTCCTTTAGTACAGGTTGTTTCAACTGCGGTGATGAGGTATCATACAATTTAGATTATAGTCAACTATAGATTATAGTTATATTATACAACTTATTTATATTAATATACATATAATTCCATTCATGCAAGAAAATACAATTGTAACTTCCTTACTTGAACATAAACAAATCAGAGACATCTCTGTCAATGAGACAGCTGGCTCAATTTTGGCAGCAAATATTGCACAGTGGGATCATAACTCTATTTTCGGCAGGACTGGAATCCTGTCTGTCACATTCTCTGTGATTACAGCTCAGTAGACATATTCTTGTGCTGTACAGGGGGACTCCTTCATCATTGTGGGTCAGTGTGCCTTTTGTAGCTAGCGCCTCACCAGAAGAAGGATGTAGGTCATTGGACTGGTACCGGTGCTTCAGTAGCCTGAGTGGACCTGTCTAAGACAAGGGCCTGAAGGGGAATTCAATGTCAGCGAGTGGAGGGAGGAGTGTACACACTCCCATTCAGGAGATACTGTCGTACACCGAGCGAGCCCAGCGTATATATTTAGCTGTCTCCGTTGGGGCAGTAATTCTTTTTTCTCCTCATTAAAAACATTTAATGATGGCTGCTTTATCTGGTCTTCAATTTTCATTCCTATTAAGGTTGCTCCCCATGGGTTTGTCAGTATTCTCCCAAATAGGTCACATCAAGACTGAAAGATGGCTATCCTATATATGTATCCAGGTATATAGAGTACAGACAGATTTTGTGTGAGCATACAGTATATGCAAAAAAAAAACTATTTTTCAAATACCTGATTTCTCATTTGACAAAAATGAATTTGTGCAATTTTCTGCTTTGTAGTCAGACAACTGACATGAGTCTCCATACTGAAACTACAACAAGTGCTCCCTTCAACAACAACAAAACGTGGAACTTACAGTATGAAGTAGCTTATGTAAGAGATTCCACAGAGAACACTAAGCTTAATGCTTAAAAATCCTTTACATTTCTCATACGAAAGATCCTTTATGGAGATACAGTAACTTTCCATTTCAAACTAATCTCTTTTTGCAGATGGATAGATTAGAGGAGGAGCTCACCACAAAGGAACCCTACATACAGAAAACACTGACAGTAACAAAAAAAAACATTTCTACAAAATGTGGTAAAATTTCCAAATTATGTATTTACAGTCAGTTAGTGTTTCATTTCCAGGCACAGAAGTGAAATTATTTTATGTGTTCAACAATGTTGACCAGGGTTGGGGAGAGCTCAGTGGGGGTGCTGGGCGAGCTGAGAACGTCACAGTCAAAGTTCTGGAGGTAGGCCACGGACAGGCCCCGCATGGCCTTAGCTGGCCGGTCAGGGTGGTTTTTGAGTTCGAGGATGAGTTCAACAGGCCTCTTCTGAAGCGTCTGGGAGTCGAAGGAAGTGCCTCGGAAGAACGTCTGCTTCTTCAAACGCTCGAGGCTATGCAGGCGGCAAGCTGGGTTCTTGCACAGGAGCTAGATTCACAAAGAGAGGCAGAGAGATGAACATTGACAGACACAGAATGAACAGACTTTTGGGGGCAAAAATCCTTTCTATATCTGTGAAAACCATGAAGGAGTAAACACCTCGGTGAGCAGCAAGGCCAGTGAGGGGCTGAAGGTACTGGGCATGGAGTAGGGGAATCCTCTGACTTTCTTCAGCATTTTGCAGTGGTCTGGCTCTGGAAGCACTGGGAACTGATATAACAACATGAGATCAACCATGAGATCGGCATTGTTTCCCCATACACATATAGGGTAGGGAGTCAGGTGGCTGAGCGGTTAAAGAATCGGGCTAGTAATCAGAAGGTGGCTGGTTCGATTCCCGTCCGTGCCAAATGACTTTGTGTCCTTGGGCAAAGCACTTCATCCTACTTGCCTCGGGGGAATGTCCCTGTAATTACTGTAAGTCGCTCTGGATAAGAGCGTCTGCTAAATGACTAAATGTAAATATAATAACCTTTAGATTTAGGCTACAGATGTGAGTTTGTGACCTCACCTTTCCAGTAACCAATGAGAACAACATGATTCCAAGTGACCACCAATCGGCTGCATGGTTGTATGGACCTCCACTCAGGACCTCAGGAGCTAGTCCAATCAGAAGAGATGACCACAGTATTTACCACAATCCGCTCACTACAGTGTCTGGTGTATAATTCATTCATTCTACCAGTGTATCATTTCTGTACTCCCTCTTCTCTCACTATATTCCTCCTCCAAAATGTCTTACCCATGTACTGGATTGTTCCACAGATAGTGAACGCTCTTCCACCGCGCTGAAGACGACGAGAGAGTCCAAAGTCAGCCAAGCGAAGATGCCCTGCATCCGAAAAGAGTACAAGCTAGTGAGTGGCAAGATGATGTAGTGCAAAATATGTTATACCAGGCGTCTTTAAATGTTCTTTATTTTGATTGAAATATTAATTTTTTGTTCTATGGCCCTCTGGAGTTGTCCTCTACTGCAGTGCAGAAAACTAAGCAAGCATTACCTTGGTCCGTCAGAAGGACATTCTCCATCTAAAAAAGAAAAATAATTTAAATTGTATTTTCTGTGATGGTGACATCATATGCATGCATCACATGAAAAGCTTTTAAAAGAAATCTGTGGAGAACAGATGTTGAGTACCTTCACATCCCTATGGACGATCCCAAAGTCATATAGGCAACCTACCAATGACACAGAATCATTTGTAGGTAAAGTCATTACATTGGCTAATTCAGACCCCAGGACCTTCCAAACTCTTATCATGCCCCGTTCTACATTTACATTTATTCATTTAGCAGACGCTTTTATCCAAAGCGACTTCCAAGAGAGAGCTTTACAAAGTGCATAGGTCACTGATCATAACAACAAGATAGCCGTTCTGCAATAAACACGACCCTGGACTGTTAAGCGTGCTACATATCTTTATTATATGGCAACGAGCGTACGAGCGGTATCAACCTCGCTATCGCTCTGTCGATACGTTGAAGCCTCAGTTTGGTATTTCCCGGCATGACCTCACTCTCGGTTAGTAAGTAGTTAATATCCACATCCATCCACATTCTGTTCCACACTTTGGGCCACTCACCTAAAGCACAGGCCAGCTCCGCTGCAAACACCCGGGCCTCGTCCTCTCCGAACTGTCCCTTCAGCTGCCAGTAGGTGTACAGGTCTCCAGTGCTGCAGTAGTCACACTCTGAGGGGAGAGACGGTGAACACTGAGTGTCTGACCCTGTTTGTACAGAGCTGCACACTGCCACCAGGATGGGGGCTGAGAAGTCGTCTGTTAAAACAACAGTTCTTCCTGACTAGAAGAACCTGGGTGAAACGTAAAAGTTTCCTGAAGTCACTTTGGGCCTGGACAGGTGAGGGTTTAGAGCAGGTAGGGTGGAGATAATATTCGAGTGGGGGAAAACAAAAAAAAAAGGACAGTTTGAAACAATTCCAGCTTAGATTATTCCCATTTCCATCCAGTCTAACAGAGACTGTTACAGATATATTATTAAACTCTAGATAATCAAGTACACAATGTCAAAACAAATTGAAATAAAACATTTGGAATTAAATGGATTATCTTTTTCTAAAATGGATCAATCCACTTTACAATACACATAGATCGAGTAATAACCAAAGATCTTAACATTAAGTCCAGGTTGGAGTTGCTTTGGAGCGACAGGAACACTAGTGGGAAACAGGGCAGGAAGACGAGGAAGCAGCCAAGCCACGATCATGTCGGAGATGTGAGCAATACCCCAAAGACTCAGCAGATGGCAGCATAACGCTTCCAAAATGAGAGTACAGCCGGGCGGAGGAAAGTAAAACCAGAGAGGAAAAGCAATACCACTTGCACTAGTCCAGCTAAGGGTGATATAAGCTCCACAGACAGGTGAGGAGGGGAGGAGAGGGTTAAAGGCAGGGGGGATCTAGCTATCACTCACTAATGAAGAGGTGGCGTTGGGTCTGCCAGCAGTCCTGCAGACTGTGGAGGAATGGGTGGCTGACCTGCCGCTGCAATGCAACAGTCAACACACATGGCAACAGTCAACACACATGGCAACAGTCAACACACGGCAACAGTCAACACACATGGCAACAGTCAACACACGGCAACAGTCAACACACGGCAACAGTCAACACACATGGCAACAGTCAACACACGGCAACAGTCAACACACATGGCAACAGTCAACACACATGGCAACAGTCAACACACGGCAACAGTCAACACACAAGGCAACAGTCAACCTACTCTGGACCAGACAGCACACACCTCAACAGACAACCCACACAGAAGCATCAAGCCAAATAAACACAGTTGGGATGTCAGTAAAAGATGTAGCGGGCCCTTCAAACAATATTTCCATGGTGAAGTGATGTAAACAAACCTTGGTCTGACCTCGAACATACTGGATTGCAGGTGCTGCAGAGAGGCGTGTAGCCTCATTGGTGATTGGTCAATGGTCATTGTTGCAAGTGGGCCAACTGGACAACAACAACTGAGTCAGCTAAGCTAATTCCTGCTCAGACAGGATATTACATGTCTGCCTCAGTATGACAGTAGCCTGGTGACCTACACAAATTGTATTTCAATGCACTCAAGCCTTAATTCCTAATACATGCACATATACAGTAATAATATACTGTATATTACTGTATATATATATGTAAGGAGTTATATAAATGCATGAGATTTCTGATAGGGGGAGGAGTTATTTAAGGGTGTGTTGGCCAGTTAGTGTGACAGTGTTCCCTACCTGGATTATGACCTCCTCTTTTGACTGTTCCAGTACCCCATGCCTCAAGATCTCAGACTTAGGCAGCACCTTTACAGACACACGATAGGAAAACAATTAAGAAGGCCGTTGTATGTGTGTAGATGTGTCTGATGAAATCCATCTAGAGGTGTTCACCTTGACGGCGTAGGTCTTCTCCTCGGCCTTGTCCTTTACCTTCAGGATAGGGCCAAAGGATCCTTTGGCTATGAACCCCAGGATCTGTGACATCGATGGGTTAAGAAACGTAACTTCAAATATGTCCACGCAACATCTCAACTGGTTGTTTGATTTAGCTTACAAAGAAATATGAGAAAGGTGTTCTCACGAAAATGTTTCACGTAGTAGACCATATTTAACAACAGGCTGGTTCCGACGAGAATGAAAGAATCACCTGAAAATGGTCTTGTCCAGGGAATTTACGATGTGGAAACTCAGGCAGGAAGATGGAAATGAAGCCAGGCAGAGGCCCCTCTAAGCCGGGCTTCTCAAGGCAGTGCTCTGGGGGGAGTAGATGGTCTGGTGGTCTGGTACCCAGCACCATATGTTGTGTCACCAGACCTGAAGGTCCGATGAAGATCCCCATGTTGGAGACGAGTCCATGCCAGGCTCTCCAGCGCCGCCTCTCCTGCTTGGGAACCTCTTTCTGTGTTGAAGTGATAAGATGTTTTCATTATGGATCTAGTTCTACCTGTGTACCGTAACTATGTCAGGGTTACCATCAGATGCCACACTGAAGAAACTGTTTAGCTACTGACATCCATTCGACACAATCTTACATTAAAATAATATTTTCTTTAGTACGACCCCAGTCTTGTCTCTTTGTATTATATTTATTCATTTCCACCCAAGGCTCATAAGATGTCCAAAAACGACAGCCTCTCTCCCATCCTATAATGCACCCAAAGGTCCAGAGGCGCCTTACCTCATGGATTGAAGACACTCCAGTGCTTTCCAATCACGTGGATTCTATGAGCCCCAACATCTTCCATAAATGTTTGTGTAAACTGTTAACATGTCCTTACTTAATCTGCTTGAATATATATGTAGACGAACCAATGACAGAGCACTTAGCTACAGGAGTCTACCCATTAATACTAAAGAAAAATCGCGTGGAATAAAATGGCAACATGATAAATCCTAACTATATTCAGTGCGTGAATGTAGCCATTTCGTCAACATTTACTTTTAGGCTAATTGGAGTCTAGAACCTTATAATAGCCTTGTCTTGTAAATAGATACGAGACTTTTAACATGAAGAAAAGTTGATAGCTATATCCGAAATGAAATTTGTCTCACCTTCTTGTTTTTTGTGGCGTCGTTTCCCATCAATTTGTTTGGGGGATATATATCAACACTGCTCACTTGAAAGTCAACGATTTACCGATGTCTGTTCGTGTAATCCTTTTTCACTGGCAAAATTAAATCCTGTCCGCGCCATAGCTGCCCCCTTCTAAAGTGCGTTGATGATTCAGGGCAACGAACATCAACATCGTACATCATTCGATGGGATTCCACAGAGCGTCAAATTCCGCTCTAGTTGAGACTGTCAGATTGATAATCCTTCAACCGCTCGCACCGGTTGATTTGCAGCAAAGTTGAAAATTTACGTCATGATGGAAACTACGACCTATTTAAGACAGTTTAACATAACATCAATAACTGTTGTCAAGTGACAGAATAACCCCTTTATTGACAATTAATTATGCAATTTAACATGCACAGTGAAAAATTCTTACAGAACAGTGGAACAGAAAAAATATTAATTAATTACAATATCTATTTTCATATCGCAAAACGAGAGAAACATATCAGAGAATAATTCCTTGAAATATATTTACTTTTAGGCAACCGTATTTGACATCCCTCAGGCTGTAACATAACTAGCTCAGCAGTACTGTTGCAATTCAACACAAAATAATCATCATGGTTACAAAAATATCAGAAAATACTTTGCTTAAAAAGTGCTTTAGTGTTAAAATTACAAAACATCAGTCAGCCACAAACTGCAACAGAAGTCTTTAGCTATGACTTTCAACAGCCCATTGGAACAATTGGAAGTGCCAATCCACTGTATTCTCTATTTTGCTGCTTGTTTTTATTTTATATTGCACAGATATGTTTAGGAACAATGCATGTTCAGCTCCCTTTTAGATGCTTTGTAAGTTGTAGAAAGTCTTGTAGTTATAATAATGTATATAATAAAAAATGTCTTTGCCAACTTTTACAGTGATAGCTTTCCCAGTCAGTGACAGTATGATAAGGTTGTCGTGAGTAAGACGCTATGTGATCCAATTACAAAAAAACAGACTAAGCAAACATCGTGCCCAGTGCAGCGCTCTTAGACCAGGGTGTTTCTTAGAACACACACTTGAATATTTTCAAGGTCCATTCAGTTGAGTTTTGATCTTCTGTAGAGACAGGACTTTCCTGAACCGGCAGGAAAACTGCTCTCAGTCAACACCTGAAAATAACAATGCAATCTATCCAAAAACAGTGAACCCTCCAACCACATACATCCCTGGTGTAATACCCTGAAAACAACCAATAGAAAAACATATAGAGGACACAAGAGGTATTGGTTGAGAAATTTCAGGACCTTTCCGTGAAATTTCAGAACCTTTCCAAGAAATTTCTGGACCTTTCCGTGAAATTTCAGGACCTTTCCATGAAATTTCAGGACTTTTCTGTGAAATTTCAGGACCTTACCAGTAATTTGATGATGTGAAAGAACGAAACGTTATGCATTGCACAAAAGCAAACAGATGAAAAACATTGACTATACTTGGTCTGTGACATCCTGATTTTATACATCCGTGAACATCAGCCCATTCCTTTAATGCCTACTCAGCAGTTTTAAGGGAGACAGTGAACAGTTCCAGGCCAGTGAACAGTTCCAGGCTGAGAACATCCTTTAGGTTCTGCAGGCTCAGGTAGTGTGTGAACAGGAAGGGGGATCAGGCTTGATATAACTGGGCTCCCCCCCCCCCCCACCCCCTCCTCCCCCCCTCCCTCCCAGTGGATTAACGCCAAAGCCCCAGTTCTCCACACAAAAGACGGTCTGGTCTCTGCCTAATTCCTTAAACTAGGGAATGGGGTGGGTAGCTGCCACAGCATGGTACTGTCTCAGTGTGAGTGTGTAAGCACGTGTGTGTAAGCGTGTGTGCTCGCGCGTCACTTGCGGCGGCTGAAGATGCTCTTCTTGCTGGTGCTCTTGTCGGCGGTGCTGAGTCCGATGAGCAGCCGGGCCTTCTCGTCCTCCTCCTGCTGTTGCATGCTGTCAGACTTGCCCTCGGACGCCTTGCCGCGCGTGTCCGAGCCCGACGCCGGCTTCAGACGCAGCTTCTCCTTGATCATCTGCACAACGAGAGGACGACACGAGAAAAAGGTTTAGAAAAAAATACAATTACATATTTTTTCAAAAATACACGTCTGTATAATTATGTGAAAGCAGAAACAAAAAATATAGTAGCCTTGACTACTAGATTAACACTTTAGAGGCTTTGAAATTCAGGCTTGAATATTGATGGGAACAGTCAGGTTCCTGTGGGTGTCAGTGTACCTGTGCCACCAGTGCTTTGCGACTGTCTCTCTTCACAGCCATGGCAAAGTCCAGCCAGGTCCAGGTGTTGTTGTGGTACTCCAGGCAGGGCAGGACCAGGTTCAGGTCCTTCCAGTCTACACTGCTCTTCTCTCCCTAGGGGCACGAACACACACACGTCGACAACAAGAAAAGACGTCTTACTGAACTGTCGTGCTGTGTTTAAAGGATACCGTAAGGGCAAATGTGTTTTCTTATTGAGAAATCCTACAGTGGACGTTCGGTTTGATTAGGTCATATTGTAGAAGTATGACACGTCTCAGAATGACCAACAAGTGTGGGCTTGTCTCTGGGCTTTACATAAGATGAGAAACATATTAACACAGTGGGGGACAGTAATAATTCTTATGCAAACCCCTAAAGACCTGAAATTGAAAATCCGAGAGATTAAAACGGCAGTCCATGTGACTGCCTTTGAAATGATGACATAGTGTCTGTTCAATAAGATTTAAGAAACCACATGTCGTAACACAGCAGATGCTGTGGGATTTTCCTGTCAGGCCTGGTAAACAGTTCATGAACAACCTAGTTTGCTGGTTCCCCACAGTGTGTGATAATCCCGCTGTTCCCTGCGTGGTTCAGTATAGGATAGAGGAGGTCAGAGGTCAACATGCAGTGAAGCGTTAAGCACCCCACCTTGTAGCTGACGCAGAGGGGGACCTGGGGAATCTTAATGTAGATGAAGGAGTTGTTCATGGCTGCCCTCTCCTTCATTTTATCTATGTCATCCACAGGATGCTGGAGGACCAGAGGTAAGACATACATTAAAAAGACAAGATGTTTGGTATCACGCATGAAATTTTATAATAGAAAACCTCTTGTCCATTATAGTGGTCAAGACTGGTCAAGACTTCATGGACAGAATGTGGGAATCAAACCATCTTTACTCCTCTCTCTCTCTGATGTTTGTTCATAGGATTGTCATACCTCTGGGGTTTTGCGGAACGACCTCCTGACCCCTGCTGTGCGGTTTAACCCCTGGGTGACCCCTTTGCTGGGGCCCAGAGCCCCCATGGTGTCTTCTGAGAGCTGACGGGGTTTCACCACAGGAATACCTGGTGTTCACACAACAACGCCAGCACTGTCACCTCTGGGTGACTCTCCACATCACAAACCATATACTTCCCCTGAGCCGCACTTGAGAAGTGACACTGTCTCACACACACACACACACACACACACACACACACACACACACACACAAACACCCCCCCCCCCACACACACACACACCCACAAACACCCCCCCCCACACACACACACACACAGACCCACCCACACACACACACACACCCACAAACACACACACCCATACACACACACACACGCACACCTCTCAAGGTCACACTGCACAGTTGACACAGGCTTTTTATAGCCTTGGGGATGGCATAACATGCAGCAACCAGCAATTCAATACCACACCCAAAGGACGGGCAAAGACAATGGAAACTATCATTGATCTGTGAGCCGCGGGGTATGGCTTTATAGCTGGTGCACACATGTGGAGATGGACTGGGTGGAAACCAATACTCGCAGGCCAATAAGTCATAAAGCTGAAGGTCAATAACCAGAAGTGTATAGACGTACCTGTGGTGACCAATCGGAACTTGTCTTCTTCATCAGCAACTTCCTCCTCCTCCACGTTCCTCCCCGGGAAGAAAAATCCCATCATCCTTTTGAAGAACTGGTACATGAGCTGGATGGTGAGAGGCACCACGTTGACCTGAAAAACCAGCCACATAAACATCCCACTGAGCTACCAGGCTCAGAGGTCACTGATGTTGGGAGTCACGTCACCCTACTCGCCTCAAGGAGAATGTCCCTCCCTGTACTTACTGTAAGTCGCTCTGGATAAGAGCGTCTGCTAAATGACTAAATGTAAAATGTAAATGTTGAGGCAAACGTCTAAGATGGTTCTGGCTCTCCTCACCTCAAAGTGCTCCTTGACTGAGATTCCCCCCACCGGGGGTCGGACTTTGCTGAAGATGCGGAGGGCGAACTGGCGGCCTGACTGGCAGGGACTCTGAGGACGCAGCACCACCTGACACACAGAGGGAGGGCGTTTCAGTCGTCTCGACGACAGCATATCAGGCCCACAATGCACCTGGCAATACGGCGAAGACGGTTGACGGAACAGTCGGGCAAAATGGGATGGTTCATTCGGACCGATGGAACCGTATGCCATCGTGGTCAATGAGGAACAGAATGTAAGAGGACAAATCACTCCAGATTTCCTGCTCCACATACTCCATGTGCCGTGAGAGGGGCTTGTGAACAAGCAACACACACACACCTCACACAATGTAAAACACAGCAAAGATGAAGTGGAAGTTCAGACAGAAAAATATATGGTGGAGAACATGGATGAGGTGGGGTTAGGGTGGGGCTAGGATGGGGTGAAGGTGGGGGACGTCCGATGGCTGTCATGCGGGTTCCGTCAGCGAGTGAACAGACGAGAGGGTTTGAATACCCAGAGACGGTACCAGCACCATACATACCCTCACGTGCTGCACAGGGGGAAGCCAGCAGAGAAACGTAAACATAAACCGACACAACCTAGTGGCCTTGGTGTGAACAACACTTCAAGAAAGGGACTAGCATCGCTTCATCCTGTAGTTAGGTTTACATGCCGTGCCTGTCCAGACTGTAGGGCAGAGGTGAAAGGGTCGGAGGTTACCTTGTAGGCGGCGTTGGGCAGAAGGTTGTTCATGGTGAACCAGCCCAGCTCCAGGAGGTGTTCCGCAGTGTCGTCAGACTTGTTCAGCTGCAGGGAGACGGGTTCCACAGACGGATCAGCATTTCAGGGGTTAGCCTAGCCCAAACCTAACCCTAACCCCAAACCTAAAGCAGTGGTGGCAAACAATGTGCCATCGAGGGCCAAGAGGGTGCAGGTTTTCGCCTCAACCAAGCACTACTCCAGCTGATTTCACGAAGACTTAGTGGAGCAACTCATTCGTGAAATCAGCTGGTGTAGTGCTTGGTTGACACGAAAACCTGCACCCTCTTGGCCATCGATGGCACATGGTTCGCCACCACTGCCCTAAAGGCACACCTCCCCTCGCCCAGGTGCCCACCTTGCTGTACATGAACCTCTGCAGCTCCAGCTCAGCGATGCCCAGCTGGCCGTCCTCCTCGGTGAGGCACCAGCGGGCCTGGGCGAAGCAGATCTCGGTCCTCCTCACCACGCTGACGTCCTCGGGGGGCTTGCGGAGCTCCAGCTTGTTGGCCCGTTGCAGCTGAAAGTCCTTGAAACACCTGGAAGGAGCACAGAAACACGGGTCAGTTTCAGCAGTGTTCGATATCTTTCCCCCACCCCCCCCCGTCCTCTGAGCGTGGGGGGGCAGGGGATGTGTGTCGCACTGGGCTGAGAGGAACCTGATGAGGATGTTGAGCTCCTCGCTCTTCATCTGCATGTCCGTCTTCTCCTGGTTCAGCTGGTTCTGCAGCCTCACGATGATCTCGCACAGCTCGTCTCCTCTCAGATCCTCTGTCTGGGCCTGTGGGTCAACATGTGGTGGGTCAGGAACGGGGATCTGGACTGACTCTCCTACCTGACAGAACCTCTAACATCTATGGCCCCTTCTCACTGTGCTGAGACTGAAACGCTCATATCCATTCTAGTTTAACTGACTGTACTTTTATGTACAGCTGCTTCTGCTGTACAATACTGTAGCAACTATTAGCACAATATGTCTGTATTGAGTCTGACCCTGCTGTTGAAGTTCAGTTCAGTTCCCTTTATGAAATAACCACCATCGTCTATGGCCCCTTGTGATGAGACCCTAGTGTACATTGTACACTGGTGTGTGATGGTGTGTTGTGTGTGTCTGTAAAGAGCCTGACCCTGCTGTTGGAGTAGATCTGCTTCTCCAGGCGTCTGATCTGGGCCACGTGCTGCCGGACGGCCTCCTGCAGGTGCAGGATGCTGCTGCGCTGCTCCTCCGGGTTACTGGAGATCTCCAGCTGGAAGCGGACGCGCTGCTTCTTCTCACTGTGCTCCTGCGGGCGACACGGGGCGGAGGGGTGAGAGGGAGCGACAGCCTACTACAGCTCACGGTCAGGGAGATGGACCGGGGCGGGGTCTGAACCTTGCGTTTGGGCTCCACGTGCAGCAGCAGGTTGTTGACGATGTCCAGGATCATGGCGTACTGCACGGGGTTGGTGGAGATCTCCAGGTCGTGGTGAGTAAGGGTGAAGGTGTCCACCGCCCCTACAATCAGAACAGGGCAGCAAAGTCGAAGTCGTTTGGCCGTGAACAAAACGACATAGAAACATTTGGCTCAATCCTCTAGAGAGATTTTGTCAAAACAAACGCACCTCGTTTAAAGTAAAAGTCTGACTGCGTTTGAGGGTGACCTTACCCGCCTGTTTCTTCAGCAGGTCCTCCTTCTCGTGGCTGCCCCTCAGGTCTGGGGGCTTGATCTGCGTGGCCAGCTCAGGGTCGATGTCGTGGCTGTAGCCCACGTAGTACATACGGCAGCTGCAGCGAGAGATGATCCGCTGCACCTGCTGGGTGTCGTTCACCTGGGCAGGCAGGTTCCAGTCTGGCAAACAGAGTCACAGTTCAGGGTCAGAGTTCTGGAGGTAGTGTGTGTGCGTGCGTGTGAGTGCAGATGAGTGTGCCGATGTGTGTGCCGTGTGTGCGCCTGTGCGTGTAGCACGCATGCAGATGTGTGTGCAGTGTGTGCGTTTGCGGTGTGTGTGTGTGTGTGAAGGTGTGTGGGTGGTGTGTGCAGGAGGATCAGTACCTGTGGTGGTGCTGACCATGCCTCCCACGGCCTGGCCACTCTCCATCAGCTCCAGAACCGAGTCCAGGTTCTTCTCTCTGTGCTCCTCGATGTTCTTCACCTGCAGCCCCACACACCCACACAAACCGTTAGCTCACTGGAAAATCCCTGAGATCTGAGTGTAATCCAGATTATGGTTACAGGCCTTCCTTTCCATGAATTACTGCAAGTAGCATCAGGTGGGTTAGTGAAAAACAGTTCGGGTTATGACCAGGCTATAGGCCTCCTGTAGAGAGAGGGATTGTGATTCCAGATGAGGTTCGGTGCTGTGTGGAGCCGAAGCCGGCCTCACCTCCAGCCACAGCTGCCAGTCCTCCTGGTCTGACGGGTTGGGCTCCATGGTGGCAAAGTACTGCATGCCGTCCAGCAGGCAGGTCCAGGTGGTCTTCTGCTTGAGCGTGTCGCTGTACCAGGCGGGGTGGTGCTCGCACTGCAGCAGTTGGGCCTTGGCGGCCGACACCAGCACGCATCCCGCCGTCTCCGTGCCCCGCAGCATCATCTATACGAGGGGGGGGGGGTCACCATGACATCATACACCAGGTCAGTGACAGGGACACAGGGTTGAACGTCTCTTTTGCAAGGCGAGATGATTACGCCGACCGCTGACTTTCCTTTTCCCTCGCTTAGAATCGAAGACGGTTTGAGAATACGAGAGAGAGCGGTTGGCGGCGGCAGCCCAGTTACCTGGCAGTTGACCAGCTCGATGAACCAGTTGCGGTTGTAGACGTCGTCCGTCTGGCAGGCGGCGATGCCACACAGCAGGTCGCTCACGCCAGAGTCCTCCTCCGAGAACACCACAAACTTGTCCGTCTCCTCGATCAGCTTCTGCAGCATGGACGTCCCTGCTCGGACGGAAGGATGGAAAGGCTTTACAGAACAGCGGAGACACGAAGCCAACGTTCTGAAGAGGACTTCCCCCTCCTCCTCCTCACCTTCGTTCTGGCTCTTCTCTGCCCGGCTGGTGCTGGGCACGGCCGGGGCGGAGGGGGCCGAGCTGGGAGAGTAGTTGGAGAGGGAGCGCTTGAGCTTCTTGGCCTGCAGCTGGGTGTCGATCCTCAGGCCCTTCAGGGCCTCGGTGGACAGGTTCCTCTTCAGCACGGCCGCCTTCTTGTAGCCGTCGTACAGGCCAAACGCTATGTTTCTGTTGGTGGTGGTCCAGGACGCTCGCAGGTCCACCAGGCACAGCTTGTGGGTGTAGGAGGCGTTGCTTTCGTCCTTGGGGTTCACTTCCTGTAAAAGAATTCAAATAAATAAAAAGCAATTGAAACGCCATTGATCCACAGGGAATCCAATAGGACACCACCAGACCGTGGTGTCTGAAGCTAGCAGCCCCCGGAGGCCTGCGTCCGGGGGTCTTACCTCCTCCATGCGGTTGCTCTGGCGCTGGTAGCTGAGGGACGACAGGCTGAGCAGGTGGGTCTTCTTCACCTGGGCGTTGATCTGGTGGTCGGCCGTCTCGTCCCTGGTGGACGCCATGAGGTGGACTGTCATCTGGGTGAGCTCGCTCACCATCTGGGTCACGTTCCACTCCGAGATCAGCCTCCTCATCACCGTGCCAGCTGTGTGTGTGTGTGTGTGTGTGTGTGTGTGTGGGGGGGGGCAGAACACACATTCAGGCCGGGTCAGACAATGAAGCGAGGCAGTTTGGGTCGTCAGGCTGGCATCCGGACGAGGTTGTGGTGGCTGTGCGCAGGTGTATAAATAGAGCTTGGCATTTGAGTGTGAGAGCAGTGCCAAGTCCTTACCCTGGGGGATGAGCCTCTGGGCTCCTCTGGTGAAGACGTGGCCCTTACTGCACTCTACCTGGATCCCTCTCTGCTGGGCGAAGGACGCCCAGTAATGCACCTGCCAAAGGGAACAGACAAACAATTACCTAACATCCACAGTATTAGTCAGAAGGTCTTTTGGTCTTGCCAGGCCACCATTGGATATATTTAGACAATCTAAACTAATCTGCTGAAGTAGAGGTAAAACATAATAGAATATTAAAGAATGAGACCGAAAAACTAGACGTAGAAACATAAAGAGAGACACAGTGTAGATCACATATTCTCAGCTTTTTCGGTGTTGCTAGGTAGCCACGGCATGTTGAGAAGAGGTTTTACAGTGGGAGTGTGTGTGTGTGTATGTGTGTGTGCGCGCGTGGACTCACTTGTAGCTGTGGGAAGGCCGCGGTGTAGGACATCTGTTTGTAGTGCTGGCCCAGCTTCTTGCGGAAAGGCCTGAGGCTTTGAAACAGCTTGCCCCTGCAGATGGGGCGCGACACCCCCGTCCAGGTGGCCCAGAAGTTCTGCATCCATCGCAGCGTGCTGCTGTACAGCAGGATCCTGGGCTGACAGGGTTCTGACAGGGACAACACACACACACACACACACACTACTGATTAATTCACTGGAAAAGTACACTGAAAAATTGGAACTATGCCTCTTTACTCAACCTGTTGGGTAAACAAGTTTACGGCCCACAGTTTGGGAATGGCTGCAGTAGATGATATCCAGGAGCTTTTTTTATCAGCAGTGTACCTCCTGACTCACCTGTGCCACAGTGCTGGTTGAGGTTGACCTCCTGACTCACCTGTGCCACAGTGCTGGTTGAGGTTGACCTCCTGACTCACCTGTGCCACAGTGCTGGTTGAGGTTGACCTCCTGACCCACCTGTGCCACAGTGCTGGTTGAGGTTGACCTCCTGACCCACCTGTGCCACAGTGCTGGTTGAGGTTGACCTCCTGACCCACCTGTGCCACAGTGCTGGTTGAGGTTGACCTCCTGACCCACCTGTGCCACAGTGCTGGTTGAGGTTGACCTCCTGACCCACCTGTGCCACAGTGCTGGTTGAGGTTGACCTCCTGACTCACCTGTGCCACAGTGCTGGTTGAGGTTGACCTCCTGACTCACCTGTGCCACAGTGCTGGTTGAGGTTGACCTCCTGACTCACCTGTGCCACAGTGCTGGTTGAGGTTGACCTCCTGACTCACCTGTGCCACAGTGCTGGTTGAGGTTGACCTCCTGACCCACCTGTGCCACAGTGCTGGTTGAGGTTGTCCTCCTGACTCACCTGTGCCACAGTGCTGGTTGAGGTCCATGGTGATGGAGAGGTTCAGGTTCTCTGAGCGGAAGGCTCTGTAAGAGTCGTGGGCTTGACCCGAGGTCACATCGGCTACGTTCTCCGCGCAGCAGAGCATTACGGCGTGGTGGTCATGGGGGTTGCCGTGACACAGCCATTGGAGGTCGAGGGTCATGCACAGGTTGGGCAGGTGCAGGAAACAAATGTCATCAT
The DNA here is from genome assembly GCF_038355195.1 of Osmerus mordax. Classification (NCBI taxonomy): domain Eukaryota; kingdom Metazoa; phylum Chordata; class Actinopteri; order Osmeriformes; family Osmeridae; genus Osmerus; species Osmerus mordax. The sequence goes on along the minus strand of NC_090060.1, from coordinate 15,006,926 downwards.
ACCTGAGGAGGAGAAAAGCAAAATAATATATGATGGAATTCCGTTTATGTAAATATAAATAGGGTTTACATTGGATATTGTGTGAAGAAGACATGTTGGATTCTGAGTTGTTCTACTTACTTAGAGGCAGTCCTCACATTCACGTCCATGTCTCCTTTAAAGACAAACTGTCCAGGGTTCCATTCATACATGAGCTTGTTCCATTCCCAGTGCATGTTCTCTGTAGTGTTATAGGGGTCCTTCAAAGAGAGGAAAAGTTGCTTTTACCTTGTCCAGTTTCACCTAGCCCACAGATTGACCTGACCCAGGTGTATCTAGCCCTCAGTAGCATCTCTCATGTCATCAGATGAGGGGCGAGTGTGAGGAGAGTTCAGCAGGAAGTGTGAGGACAGTTCAGCAGGAAGTGTGAGGACAGTTCAGCAGGAAGTGTGAGGAGTTCAGCAGGAAGTGTGAGGAGAGTTCAGCAGGAAGTGTGAGGAGTTCAGCAGGAAGTGTGAGGAGAGTTCAGCAGGAAGTGTGAGGACAGTTCAGCAGGAAGTGTGAAGAGAGTTCAGCAGGAAGTGTGAGGACAGTTCAGCAGGAAGTGTGAGGACAGTTCAGCAGGAAGTGTGAGGACAGTTCAGCAGGAAGTGTGAGGACAGTTCAACAGGAAGTGTGAGGAGAGTTCAGCAGGAAGTGTGAGGAGAGTTCAGCAGGAAGTGTTTACCTCGGTGGCCAGCTGGTGCAGGTTCGCCTGGTCGATGTTCATGACCCAGTGGCCGTGCATCAGCAGGCGGCTTTTGTCCCACCAGGCCAGGGTAGGGGAGGGGTCCACAGTGGGCTTGGTTAACAGATCCACCACCTGACCAATCAGAGTCCAGGCTGGGTCCCAGCATGGACCCCACACGATAGTGTAGAGAGATATGTTGGCTGTGTGGAAGAGAATAAAGACAAGAAAAGAATAAACTTCCTGTAAATTATCAAAGATTGAGACATTTGATTAAAAAAAATGCAGTTAATAAACTTTTTCTGTGCAAATTAGATAATGTGGAGGAATTGTGTGTATCGTGAGGCAAAAGCATGAAACACTCACAGGTGAAATCATAGTAAAACTTGAGTGGGGGCATGTTCCTGAGGACGATGATGTCACCCCAGGGCTGGCCCAATGGGACCACCTGTTTGCGGCGAGCCCTGGCCTGCCCATCCTGCTCTGTGCCAATCAGACGTCCGGCCAGGTCCCAGTCCCGGATCTCAAACAGGTAGCGGGGATAATCCCGGATCCTCACTGGTCAATTAGAGAGAAGACAGAATTCTAATCATTCAACAGGACACAAAGATAGACAAAAAAGTGCATGCACTGTGGTTTCCATAACTACAGGGTACTTTAGTGTGACAATATAGCTAGCTAGGTCTGGAACTCACCCAGGAAGGCAGCGAGTTGGAACTTGACCGCCCTACACCACTGGACCACCAGGGGGAGCCCGTCTCTGGGGAAGGGGCTGACCCCGTCAATGTCCCGGAGCTGCTCCCTGACCCGCTCGGGCCCGTGGAGCGACCGGTCAGCCAGCACCACCAGCTCCAGGTCCGACACCGTCCAGGTGAGCAGGGACTTCCTCATGGGCGTGTTGGAGTAGAGGCGGCGCGAGCGCTGGATGTAGATCTCGATGTGCTTCCTCTCCAGCGAGGTGTACAGCTCCTCGATCTTCCTGGCGGGGAGCAGCTCCCCGTGCTGCTTCCTCAGGTCCGCCACCTTCTTGTCCAGCAGCTGCAGCCTCTTGGCGCTCTCCTTGCTCTCGTCCTTCATCAGCTCGTAGTTGTCCCGCAGCTTGATCTCAAACACGTCGTCCAGGAAGACGAAGGAGAACTGGCTGATGCTGAAGACCAGGTCTGGGGGCAGCCGCTGGAGGTCTGGGATCTCGTCGGGCCTGTGGTGGAGGGTCTTCAGCCACTTCTGCACGCTGATGGCCTTGTCGAAGGTTTTGGAGAAGTTGTACTGGTAAGGGAACTCCACGGACAGGTTGGGGCAGGTGAAGACCCAGGTGCGGTTGTGGGGCGTGGCGAGGAAGGGGAATCCGTGCCGGTGGTGCTCCATCTCCTTCAGCTCGGGGTGCGTCTGGACGTCCAGACCCTTGAAGGAGAAGATGTCGTTGCCGTCGAAGTTGAGCAGCAGGTGGGGCGAGCGCAGGTGCACGGAGCCGGCGTGGGCGGAGACGGAGAGGGCGTGCGTGTGCCACAGGATGTAGTTCTTCTCCGTCACGTGCGCCGTGAGGCGGGTACGGCCCAGCTCCGCCCGCACGCACAGCACTCTGCTATGCCCATGGGCCGTCTGGCTCTCCGGGGTAGCTGCTGCTGGACTTTGGACTCCATGGTGCAGCCCCAGAGACTCGCACAGGGAAGCCCAGCAGCTGTGGCTCTCCGTGGCGTGGTGGTACAGGAACATGTGGTCGGACGGCATCCACTGCACCTCCAGCTCCTCCTCACATTGGACCTGCACGGGGGGGGGAAACACACCCTGAGGCTGCCTGTACGGACCTGCGTGGATCAGGGGAGAAGGTGTCGTGGGGGAGGGATGCTAGGACCGCGGCTGCGTCCCGGTGCCTTACCTCCAGGGTCCAGGTGGTGACGTGGTAGCAGAGGGCCAGGGTGCGGAGTTTGAGGACGGGGTTGAGGATCTGGGCGGAGGGACAGCACGCCTCCACGGTCTCTGTAAGAGCTTTCACCACGGACAGAGTCACCCCCTGGACAGACACCCTGTAGCTCTCCCCAGAGCCCAAGGCCTCCACAGTGTCCACTCGCAACGACACGGCACCTGGAGGATAAAAACACGCAGGCGTGCGTGTGTGTAGGGGCATGATCATGCAGCAGATTCAGCTGAACTTCCCTCCCGTGAAGCATTAGCACCTACCAGCCACATTGGAGAGCGTGAACACATTGACATCCTCCAGGCTACACTCTAGTTTGAAGAGCAGGGGAAGGTGCGCTTGGTGGGTGGAGGTGACGTCCCCGTCGGCGAGGGCGGAGCAGGGCACCACGTCCGGCTGCTCGGCCGCCCTCAGCCTCCGGGAGCCGGCCAGGTTACAGAGAGAGAGCAGGCGGGACAGGCACAGGCCGCAGGTCTCTGATATCTCCAGCTGGAGTCCCTTCAGGCTGGACTCCACGCTCAGGCTCGGAGCCTGGCTGTTCGACTCCAGCTGGGGCTTGTTGAGGCTCCCCTGAGGAGGAGGTGGACGGAGGAAGAATGTGGGAAAAACGAATCCGGCACACCGTGTTTGACGGACTTATGTTTGTGTGTGAGATATTTCTGAGATTGTTTGTACTCCACATGCTACCTCTTTAACCCTCGTACAGCACAAGGGTTAAAACCTTTTATTTATTTATTTTCAGTCACCCGAATGCTGGAATTTTCTTAAGGGCCAATGAAGTGTATTGAATGATGTGACAAAGCTTTGTACCTGCAGAGTGAGGGAGTCAAGGATCAGGGCCTCCCCCCACACGTGTCTGCCCGGGGGGTGTGGGGCCTGCTGGATGTGGGAGCCCTGGCCCACCCTCCACCAGAAGTGGTCCAGGGACAGGGAGCCACGCTGGTGCACGCTCTGGGTCTGCAGGCTCTCGGCCACGGTCCTGATGTCCAGGAGATGCTGCAGCTCTGAGGACCAGAGCAGGAGGAGAGATCCAGGAGTCAGAAACCAGAATGCTGTGGGATGTTAGCTTGGATACGTTTTGTCGATACATACTGTGCAAATATATATATAAAAGACAGTTACTGTAAAGTAACACTTTGCATGTGCACACGCCCAAAGGAATAATAGTTAATGTATAACAAATGTCAAATACCCGCTGCACATAAGAGAAGCGGTATCTAATCTAGCTGGGTTTGGCATGTTTGGAAAGCAGTGATTCATCCGCATAGAAGAATCCACGACTGATTTGACCCCTCGTGCGCTGCTACAAGCATACACCCTTTTCTTACATGAAACCAGCTTTAAAAACCAGCCTAAATACCACTGTTCTGTAACAATTAGTATTCGACCGTGATCAGATACTCAGGTAGGTGTACATTTAGTATGAGTGTGTATATGTGTTTAAATGTGTACTGTCCACAGTGTGCAGTACCTGTGCTGGCTGAGATGAAGCCCAGAGCAAAGGGAGGCGTGTCGACCAGCTGGACCGACACATTGACGTTGGACACAGAGGAGCTGATCATCACTGGGGCTTCCAGGTGGGGGAAACGCCTGAGGGACAGAAGGGTATGCAAATACTCCACTGGACTGCACACCACACCAACAACAACAACAACACCATACACACACAATGCACACACACACATGGGTGAAGACAGGACGCCAAGGGTTACGGTTAAGGGGTACGAGCAAACCTGACACACTGTTGTTAGTTTCAAACCTGAAATCGAAAACCGCTTGACTCTTTTTTTGAATGTTTTGTGTGGCAAAAAAGGCTCAATACCTCTTTCTATGAGCTGTTTTCCTGTGAATGAGCTGTTCCCATGGAAACAGGTCCAGCCAATGGGAGAACTCCTGGTGACGGTAGTGGATGATGCAGGTGTTGACTGTGACTGACCCCGATATGTCCACTGATGTTGCCTGGAAACAAGAGCAACACACAACAAGATCTTACTCTCTGCCCCCTTAGTTTAATAGATGTCAAACCTATTGAAGAGCGTTGAGGCTATGTGAAATAAAGTGGGTCATCATCACCTGCAGAACAGTCCGGAGTGTATTAAGGCAGAGTATTCTTTGTCTGCTCTGTGAAAGAAGAAGCCCATCTGTGGAACAAAGTGGAAATTGTTATGACTCCAAAGGGTCACTCTTCCCCCATAGATGCCTCTCTCTACCCCATCTCCTCTCACCATCCTATCCCCTCCCATCCCCTCCTCTCACCCTCCAGAAGGAACTCCAGGTTGCTCTGGGGGAAGCTCAGCTCTGGGCTGAAGCTCCTTAGAGGCAGCTGCTCGTCCTCACGCCCATAGCCCACCTTCAGGGACTTCAGGGTCCAATTCAAGTGTCTGAATGATTCAGATCAACACAAAACACATCTGAGGCATGCATATCACTGCTTATTTTGACTTAAAGAAGACATCATACATAAAAGCAGATGGATAGATAAGTTTATGTCCCTAATTACTCACCTTTTCTGACTGTGCATGGACAGAGTTATGTTAGTATTCTCAAACTCCACGTTGACCTTCTGGGGAATAAGCTGGTGAAACTGCTCCACGGCCTCTGTCTTGATGAACTCGTCCTCGTCATATCCTAAAAACAGACCAGGAAAAGGAAGTAAATTAGACTCCTGTGTTCCCCCCCCCCCCCCCTCCATACACCCCTTCTATATAATCACACATCCTCTACCCTTACTCACCGTTGGAGTGGGTGTTCCTCTGAGGGGTTGAGGGCAGCAGCAGTTGGCTGAGGAACAGGCCCTCGTGGAGCTCAGCCAACAGGGTCCTCACGCACAGGGACAGCCTGCCTGGACGCAGCTCAGGCAGAGTGATGTCCCCAGACAGCACCAGGCTCAGGGACACCTCCGCCAGACACGTGTCCTGCCAGGCACAGCGTACATCGAGCACAATCCCTTATAGCGGCTGCTCTTTAGAAGACCACCAATGTTTTGAAGTGTTATGAATGGTTCAGACAGCTTGCTCACCAGACGGCTGCTTTTGAGCACTTTGCTGCTCAGCTGGCCCACAGAGAAGTCCCAGGCCAACCTATAAACAAAGTTTTCCATAAAGCACTTGGCACGGCATTCAACAATAAAAACTAGACCTCTTATATTAGGTACTAATATTGCAGTGTTTCCCATACATTGATTTATTTGTGGCGGCCTGACACAAATATATACCGGTATATATATTTACATGTACATGTAGTCATTTAGCAGATGCTCTTATCCAGAGCGACTTACAGCAAGTACAGGGACATTCCCCGAGGCAAGTAGGGCGAAGTGCCTTGCCCAAGGACACAACGTCCTTTTGCACGGCCAGGTATCGAACCGGCAACCTTCTGATTACTAGCCCGATTACATAACCGCTCAGCCACCTGACTCCTATATTTTATTTTTATTTTTTTTATATATACCGTTTAACAAAATAGCTCAGCCCTAATTTTCTTGGGGCAACCTGAATTTCTGAACCTTGAATTATTGGATCAGATATTTTTTTTTACATTGAAATACATTTATATTGACATTTTAAATAGGTCAATTCAAAACCAACAAATTCTGTGGTGTTTAAATTTCAATATTAAGTATTCAATGCCTTTAAAAATACTACGCACCTAATGTTTACAATGTCTGGCTCTGCCCCTCCCTACCACCACAAATATAATCTAATTCTGTGGGAAACACTGTATTGGAATGAAATCGGATCTACTGTATACTGGTTAATTGATATGATAGAAGGTGTTTGCCTTTTGCTGTGGTGGTTGAGCAGCAGGGTGATGTCTTTGGTGGTCATGTGCCACAGGGACTCTGACAGGGCTAGGTTCAGCACCATCACATTGATAGAGTCCATGTGGAAAGACAGCAGCTAAAAGAAAACACCAGGAAGTACTCAGAACTTCACTCAGTCAACAAACATGAATTTCTCATGCATTCGGAGGAAAATTACCATATAATTCATTATCTAAAGATTGGGATTAACATCTGCAACTGGTAAATCTGTCCATTTCTCCCACATGCACTAATAACAGGCATTCATGTGTTCTTCTTTGTGTAGGCTGGCTTCATTTACATTTTACATTTAGTCATTTAGCAGACGCTCTTATCCAGAGCGACTTACAGTAAGTACAGGGACATTCCCCCCAAGGCAAGTAGGGTGAAGTGCCTAGCCCAAGGACACAACGTCATTTGGCACAGCCGGGAATCGAACCAACAACCTTCTGATTACTAGCCCGACTCCCTAACCGCTCAGCCATCTGACCCCCATACCTGAGACAGGAAGTGTAATGTTGCAGGGCTGAGAGGAAGACTCCCTGACTCTCCTCCATGGGTCCTGGGCATCTGAGGTTTCAGAGACTCCTGAAGGTCAAACCTCACTCTGGTCTCACCAACACAAAGGGCCAGGTACCTCCTAAAACAAGAAACATGCAGTAAGCACAAAACAAACATGTTATCATCTCTACTGCGCTAATCACTCTCCTTTTAGATGGGTCATGCAGCTAAACACTCACGGCAGGTCAGGGTTTAACAGTTTACTTGAAATCCATATCTTGTCGATTTCCTACAAGGAAGACAAACAAGCAGAAAGACACGGTTTGAGATACAGTCAGGGAACAGTGCTGCACTCCACACACATGAATGTCATGTGAAACAAGCTTGAGAGCTGTGACCTACTATAGTGTGCTGGAGCTGAAACTGGACACTAATTCCTCGTACTGACAAGAGCCCAACAGACTGGATCTTCAGTTCTGCGTTCAGGACATTCTGGAAGAATCGCACTGCCAGGCTGCATATGAACCATCTAGAGAAGACAGAACAATCTGATCAAAGGCTTTTGCGACCAAGTGTAGGCTTATGTTCGAAAAATTTACAAACAAAATGACTATGGAACTGTGCATTTATCACCCTTAATTGTCACACTGTCAGAGCAAAGTGATCAGATTCACGTACACCTTTGGAAACAAGGAATATTCATATAACTAGAAGTGTTGGCTTGTCATGTTGATTTTAATCTCTGGAACAAGCTGCCACTTGTTTGTGTTTGTACACAATGCCCTAGTGTTCCATCTTGCAGTGTAGCCTACCCCTGCCACCACTCGGTCTTGAACATTAACAACATTCTCATAACACTTGTCTAAGGAGTGATCTATGTCTATATTTTATACCAGAGTCACATGCACAGTGTGATGCCCAAGGCCAGTCAGGTTATCTGCTTTGACCCGAGTTAGATATACAATATGGTCAAGCCTTGTTTTATGTCAACGGACTGCTGTGACTTTGACATGTGGGCCTGGGTGTACATTTCTATGAGATTTCAAAGCCCTTGTCTTACCTGAATAATGCAACCAACAGTATCCCAAGCAGGATAATTGCAAGTATGACGATCAGCAGAAGAGACATTCTGTCCCAAATGTTGCAACTTGCTTTACAGTTCACACCCAAATCCTGGTAGTCATGGGGCTGGGTCTTCCGTTTTCACCTTGGGCCCCTACAGTATGCAGTCTGCTGACATCTGTCAATCATGTGCCTTTCGCGTGAGGTGATAAATTGCTAGCTATGGCTAGCAGTTATATCAAAGATTGTAGCTGGTGCATGACAATATTCATACTTGTTTGCTCTGACTGTTAGCTAGATAACGTCCAATGCTAAAGCTAACTCGTAGCATAAAGCTATACTAACAACGATAGCTTGCATAAAATAAATAACTCTCTACATTTACCTATGTTATATAGCTTCCTACTGTATACAAATGACAATCGTAAATAGGAGCCTTACATACTATTTCCAGTTAGCCTTACTCATTAACTAACGTTAGGTCGCTGGCTAGCCAGATAGCTGTAACTACTAGCAGCACTAGTTCCCTTCCTTCCTGTGCAAGTTGTGGTCGCCTTGTAAGAGATCTGATGATGGCTCCACGTAGCACAGCACTCAAGCACCTTCAACAGAAATGGACTTCAAACTGGTTGCATAGCTAGCTTCTCTAATTTTGCGTCGCTGACACCAACAGCCCAATCCAGAAGTATTTAGTCCACCGATTTGTCTGTCAGTGGCAGTCTCTCCTCTTCACCGGTCAGTGTTTTTACTGTAAACACACGACTCGACAGGACACTGTTGGACAAGAAAACCGATGAGAGATGCACGGTTTGGATCTCCAGAGCAGCCGCCGGTCTTTTACAGTTAGTGGGCGGGGAATGCACTTGCTTGATGGTCACATCTTTATCGGCAGCATAATGGGAAATTTGGGTCGAAGACTTTACTGTTTGACATGGGCATCATGCATATCCTCACATTGTTTACATACGCTAGAAAGTGTCCATGTCACTTCCCCATAGCTAGATGGTAGATCAGCTTCCATCAAAATGACTTGAGGAGGTAGGAGAGGCACCGCCCACAAACTAGTCTGCTGTATAGTGACTTCGGGTGAGCAATCATTTTCAGCCAGTAGGCCTAACCAGAGCCATTTAAAAAAGGCAATTATTTTCAATTACTCTGTGGACTGTGTTTAACTTGCAATAGCCCTTGTATAATGTGACAATTTCTCCGAGATGGGGACTCAAGTCTGAGACTCGGACTCGAGTCGCACAAGCAGTGACTTCAGACTTGACTTGCGACTCGACCCAAAAGACTTCAGACATGACTCGGACTCGAGCTCCGAGATTGGTCAACAACCTGTTTTCATGGAAAATCAAAATGCATTTAAATCTAAATGTATTCATGTATTTCTATTTTCTTTTATTGGCGCATATACATGGGGACATGTATGACGAGCTGTTCCCTGACCTTTGCCTATATGTGCGCGCACTCACATATGTGACCCCACTGTAACTGCTTGATACAGGAGTTAAACTTCAAAACATTATTTGGGGTAGTTATGTCATCCCTTCACACTAATCTGGACACGTGTTTTCTTATTTGGAGTCCTCACAGAGTCAGTACCACAGAGGTCACCATATCTGACGTCTGTCAGAATGTGTGACCCCACTGTAACTGCTTAATAAAGGAGTTTGGGGTAGTTATGTCATCCCTTCACAACAATATGGACATGTTTTCTTATTGGGATCATCACAGAGCCAGTACCACAGAGGTCACCATATCCGCCAAGTAGCAGCAGTCAGAATATGTGACCCCAATTTGGTAGTAAACCTGTAAAATGTCCCTTTGTATACATACACATAGACATTTTATATGACATATTTATGCCTTGTTTAGATGTGATGACAGTGTGAGGTAATTTCACACAAGGTTCATAAAATACATTCAAGTTTATTTTATGTAGAGCCTTGACAGTTATTTCACAGGATTTATGCAGAGGCTTTCTGCTTGTTGTGTTTGGCAAACCATTCATCACTTTTGTCTTCAGCCATTGCCTGAAAAAGAAAGATAAAAAGGAGTCAGGTGGAGTCAGGTGGCTGAGCAATGAGGGAAGTGGGCTCGTAATCAGAAGGTTGCCAGTTCGATTCCCGGCCGTGCAAAAATGACGTTGTGTCCTTGGGCAAGGCACTTCAGCCTACTTGCCTCGGGGGGAATGTCCCTGTACTTACTGTAAGTCGCTCTGGATAAGACCGTCTGCTAAATGACTACATTACACTAAATGTAAAAAGGGTTTACATTTTTTTGCTACATAATTATGGAGAATCTGCATTTGCACAATATGCTAAAAAAGATTTTAATATAAATCACCAACCTTATCTAGTAAAGCATTTCCATTGGGGTCTATCATTGAGAGTTGTCTGAATGCTTCATCTCCAACAAAACATATCTCATGGTCATCCTAGACCACAGAAGAAAATATGTTTAAATATCTAATTTACTACATTCAAATAAAACATTAATATTGTACTTACTAGGTCGGCTAAAATGACCACTTCTACTGTTGCCTTCCCAGGGGTATCAAGGCTGACCAACGGAGTGAGGATTTTCTGGTTCTCTTTTTTCATGAGGGCCTCGATGTCAGTTAACTATTGGCAGCAATGAAACGTTCACTTGTGTTTATGAATTACTTGTAACAGAACCAAGGATTCAATGTGTAAATATAACATTGGTGCTTACCTGCTTCCGAGGACATGAAAATGCAATCCGCCCAAAAGCTGTTCCATGATCAACTTTACCGCCAATATCATGGAGCTCCAGCTTGCACTGCACACAAAACACACAGAAAAGGTACCATGTGTCTTTGTTACATTTAGTCATTTAGCAGACACTCTTATCCAGAGCAACTTACAGTAAGTACAGGGACATTCCCCCGAGGCAAGTAGTGCCTTGCCCAAGGACAACGTCATTTTGCATGGCCGGGAATCGAACTAGCAACCTTCAGATTACTAGCCCGATTCCCTAACCGCTCAGCCACCTGACTTGATGATTGTCCTCTGTTCCCCATTACATACCTGACTGTCTCCAAATCCCAAAAGCACCGTTTTTTTCTCCTCATTCCTCTCCATCACCTGCATTCCCAGAAGGGAAGACCAGTAGTGAGTGGATCGCTCCAGGTCAGACACTGCCAGGCACACCTTCTGCACCGGGTCTGCACAGAACAGAGAACAACACAAACATATACCCAGAGTTAGACACTTCAGTTGTACCAACAGAGTGGAATGGTAAATCCAAGGCAACACAAGGGGAGGTATGTCTTTGCTTTGCAAGGTGAAGGTTGATGCACCATTGGGAGGCTGTTCTTTGTCTACCAGGTAGAAGCGGTATCCACCCGGAGCCTCTGCCAGATAAAGAGCCTCTCCTACCTCAGACAGGGGCCAACCGAGGCGCTTGGCGTTGCTGACAGCCTGGCTAGACTGCAGTGTGAGCCCCTGAAACACGCACAACAAGCACAAATCATTACTCATATGGAAGATGGATGCTTTTGTTGACAATTTCATTCATTAGTATGGATTTGTCCCTACCAGGAAATCATTGCCTAGTCGATATTCTCCAACTCCATAATTGTAGGTCAGCTCAGCCACAAAATGATCTTCTTCTGCACCAAAACCGACCATCGTCTTGCTCCATTTCCCATCGTAAGGGCTTCATGCACACACAAACCACAAGTTCAGCTTCACCAGTGAATCACAATTCTACTGTAGCCGAGCAAAGTACAATTCAAGGGTGAACAGAGATCATTTCCTATACCCATTACACGTTGCCTTGCAGCCCTCCTCAAACTCCTCATGACGGAGAATCTAAAATATAGAATACAGGCAGCAATAAAACATGGACTTTTAATGCACACTGTCTCGTGATGACGACATCGATGACACAGATCAAAATGCAGAACTCTGAACACAAGCAAGCAACTGTATCCGTTTTGCTTGGAATGTGATTTCTCTTAATGAAAGATGGCATTACCTTCATGCCAAGCACATCACGGTAGAAAGTGGCTGTTTTGCCTCTGTCCCCCACTTTAAAAACGAAATGCAGAGCTCGCCGTACAGCCATGATGTCAGCTCAGGTGAGAAAACTACTCGAGAGAACTTTTTGACGATCAACTATGAACCCTGTGAATCGATTGCTCTGGTATCATTTTTTAATGGAAGGTACCATTTTTCTACACGGTTCCAACTAAACGGTAACATCAACCCATACAAATATTTCAATAACTCTATAACCGGAATTTATAAAAATAGAAAACAAACATTTGATAACATATTGAAAACGACGCGGATAGTTATTAAGTTCATAGTTACGATAGTTACGATGTAAAAAAACCCAAACTGTTTATTTCATTTGCACCCGGCCATCTTGGCCAAATGGAACAATCAACAAATCACTCCGCCCTTTCATGTTGTTGTAAAGATGGCTGCCTTCATGAGAGGCATGTCATGCTGTATTCTTAAAATTGAACCAGGTGCAGTTTTGAGAAGAGGAAATGATTACATTGTGGAAACTAAGAGATACGTTCGAGGATTAAGAAGAAAACCGGTACAAGTGTTGTATCCAAATAGTGAGAAGGCACCAAAATCGCAGCAGAGGTCAGATGAAATTAGCAAACTGTCTACATCTATGACTGTGGGGCACAAGAAGAGTTTTAAAGAAACCAATGTGCGTAGCAACTTCAAAGCTGAAACATCCAATAATAGCATCCCCATCAAGCCCTCTGATTACACAACAGTTTCAGACCAAGTTGGCGGACTCCGCTTTGAGAAGGCCTCCCCGGGTGATAAAAGGCTGGCGTAAGTAATATTTCTACAACTTGCAATATAACTTAGGACTCCCTTATCCATTCATACACACAAGTTCACGATGAACTTTAAGCCTTTATTATTCAGGATTCCTGTATTGTTCTATCAGTCTATGAAAGTATACGTTGGCTTGTAATACAGTATGTATACATTTTCACCTCGGTTCGTTCTTTCTACCAGGAGGTTGGTGAGCGTTGCTCGCTCCAGGACCTATCGGGAGCTACAGGGTAAGATACTGCTGGAGGGGAGGCGTTTGATTTGTGATGCATTGGCTGCCGGAGCCAACCCCCAAATGGTTTTCTTCAGCTCTGTGGAGAAACTCAGCGAGCTGCCCTTAGACAAGCTGAAGAGAGCAACCCTGGTCAAAGTCAAATTTGAGGACATCAAGATCTGGTCTGACCTCGTTGCCCCACAGGGCGTTATAGGTATGCTTGTATAGTATGTTTATAGTTTCAGAATTGAGCCATAATGGATGATCTGTTTAGAGAAGTAGCCAACTTATGTCTCTTTCTTTCGTAGCCATATTTTCCCGCCCAGACCCCTCCCGCCTGGTGTTCCCCAGGGATCAGATGGGACAGTCTGTCCCACTGTCCCTGATATGTGACAACGTCCGAGACCCTGGGAATCTAGGCACCATCCTCCGCTGTGCTGCTGCTGCTGGCTGTCAGGACGTTCTCCTCACCAAGGGTAAATCATGAGCCCTGAACATCCAACAGCAGGGCGGTGTCAGATGGCTGAGCGGTTAGGGAATCAGGCTATTAATCAGAAGGTTGCTGGTTCGATTCCCGACCATGTAAATGAAGTTGTGTCCTTTGGCAAGGCATTTCACCCTACTTGCCTTGGGGGAATTTCCCTGTACTTACTGTAAGTCGCTCTGGATAAGATGACTAAATGTAACAGCAGGATACTACTGGAGTGTAATACTGTGGGGCCCTTTATGCAACTGTACTTGTATAGGGTGCTACAAGTTGTCTTGCTGTAATGTATTCATTTAGCAGATGTTTTGTCATGTACAGAGGGGGTGTTGAACATGCAACCTGTTGATCTGCAGTCAAATGCTCTACCTCTGAACAGTATCCCATACTGTCTTTTGTCCCCAGGCTGTGTGGACGCCTGGGAACCTAAGGTGTTACGGTCCGCTATGGGGGCCCATTTCCGCCTCCCCATCTTTCCTAGCTTGGACTGGAAGGACATCCAGAAACAGCTCCCCAGCCCTGTGACTGTACACGTGGCTGACAACTGCAGTAGCGCTGAGAGAGCAGGCCAGGAAGTTGGAGACTTGGAAGTACAGGAATCCAAACGACAGTTAAAAGCGGGGGACTACGGGTGGGTCAGCACCAGACCGAATCGTAAATATGTACGCTACGAGGACTATGACTCAGACTCTGAGCAGGACTCGGATGCAGAACTTTCACTTCCAAAAGTGGACACTAGGCTGTATCACGAGAGGTGGGCTCAGAGCAACACCGCCCTTGTGATTGGTGGAGAGACGCATGGACTCAGTCTGGAAGCTCTGCAATTGGCTGAGAAAACATTGGGCCAAAGGCTTTTCATCCCTGTGGTTCCATGGGTGGATAGTCTCAACTCGGCGATGGCAGCCAGCATCCTTCTCTTTGAAGGCAGGAGGCAGCTGTTAAACCTAACAGAGACTCGACTCCCGCAACAAATGCAGTAATTTCCATGGAATTCCTTTTTTAGTGCGACTTTTTTTCCATGATGCTCAGTTTTCCAAGTGCAAACATTCAGAATGATTCTTTACTTCATTGTCCTTATTATGTCAGATACAATTATTTTGATCAATGTTACCTCCATAATATATGCTGTTAGGCTATTAATAAAAGTTGAGATTTAGTCAGTGGAAAACTGGTGATATTTTCACAATGTACTCTTTCCTTTCTGCACATTTCTCAGTGTCTGCCTTAAATGTGGCCAGTGTGGGTTTGAAACTTTCCTTTCACATACTCATTACTCAAATGAGATGCCCAATTTGAACAATTGCATGCCAGTTCTTTGTGAAACTACAGCCAGGAAAAATGAAGACTTTCCCCATAGCACTGTCCCCTTTAGTCAGGAGCTCTGAGCACACCAGAGCTGTAATATACCCACGTACCATCAATTCAGGACAAAATCCTCGATGCAGTTCTTCCAGTGACCACATGGTGTCATCTGAAGCCCAACCTTCAACCCTCTGAGGAGTTTGTCATGGTTAAAAAAAAACTCCCTGTAAAAATACATCTAAAATTAAAAAATTTGAGGATTTCTGGCACATGGTAAAATGTATTATTGATAAAATTGATTTGGGCTGTCATTAATTTGTTTCATGTATGGATAGCGACAACACAAAAACACAGCATTGTGCTTGACTGTGAATTTTAATGGCTGTGAATAGAGTTCATGACTAGACACAACCAGGGAGTAACAGAAAATGTAAATTCATACTTCTAACACTTAGCAACTAAGTTTACAAATGCCATTTTTGTGCCTTCAAAAATATCTGGCCTTTTCAATAGAGGGGACCTTCACAGAAAATCCTCTTACACATCATTCCCATTGAGATAGTAACCAACATAACTGGGTAGAGATGTCCATCCCTCATTATGACAAAGAACACAAGGGATTTCAAACACCAATTAATCAACACACATTAACGCCAGATGCAATAAAAGATTATGCAGTCTGACAATGTACAGACATACTTGGAAACATACCATTGTGCACCGTTTTTGTTTTGAGTTACTGCTGCAAAAGGTTATCTAAATTTATTTGTCATTTTATTCTCTTTCAGCACATATCAGAAAAGCATAGGCATGAAGGGTTCGTTGTAGGAAAAAGGCAAAGGTCATAAAGAGACATTTGAATATTCAAGTCCGTTGGGTCCAGTTGATTTCATCTATGATCAAGAACTGCTAACAACAAAACTGGAAAAAAAAGAAGCAATTGACTAGAAGCCGAGAGAAACAACATAATCTCCACATATATATTACTGTAGGGGTTATAGTCAATGCAAGGCACCACAGGAGAGGAGAAGACTCCATGAGAAAAGGACATGTCTAAAAAAAGGTAAAATGTCAGTAAAAAGTGGGGTTTTTCCTCGAACAGTCTGAAAGAGAGTGGGTGGAGAAGGGAGAGAGGAGGAGATGAGGATTCTCAACGGGGAGGGCAGGAGCTGGGGTGGTCAAGGTCTGATGGAGGTGAGGGGGGTTCAGTCTCAGATCTGGGCGTCCTTTCTAAATGGGCTCTGGTTTGAGCTTCTCAGCCAAGAAGTCGCCGACAAACTGCTCCACCACGACCGGTGTGATCTCCTCCACGTCGCGGACGTACTTGGCGCGAGCGGACATGTCCAGGATGGTGAGCAGGGGAGCGGCTTCTGGTAGGTTGGTGTAGTCACGGAGAGAGTCGCTCATGTCGTCCTGTGAACCGAGGAGCAAGAGAGGCAGGCTGGTCATTTAGAATTACAAATTGCACTGACAAGAAATGTGAGTATAAAAAAATTAATAAAAAATCAAACATTACGAATTGTCCTGGATTGGTGTGGGTGAAAAATCGGTGACGATTATCAGTGGTGATTTTGTGGAAAAACTTAGCGCAGCACACAGTGGATGAACCCCCAACTAATCTCATTAGTACATGGTTCTGAAGACTAGGGGTTTCTTCCCTCCCTCCATCCTCCCCCCAGGAGGCCAGACTTGGCTCCTTCAAGCCCCCTACTGAGGGAGGGAGAGCTGGGGAGACGGCAGGGAACCAGGGGGTCCCACTCCATCCCTCCCTTCAAAAGACTGACTCGGCACAAGGCTGGGACTTCAGAGACACATCGCCGAGCGTGTGTGGACTGGTGCGTGGGAGGCAGAGTGCTTTTCATGTGCTCGTGTCTGTTGTAGACTGTAAAAAGTAAAACCAGGGTGTGATTGAATGCTTATTAGCAGGCCGAGGTCACTTCCCCTTTATGTTTTACAGCCTCCTGTGGACTGATCTCACTCTTGTCCTGCCTGAGGCTTCATCTCACCTTTGACTGCTGTTGTAAGCATGAGTTACAACCCCTTCAGTCACAAGCAATAGCAGAAATAACTCACAGTAACATCAGTCATGCAGTATACAGATAAAAAACAACTGGCACTTTTGGAACAACTTCTGGTAAAATACAAAAAAGATCCTGCTCAACAGAGATATCCCAGATGGATTCAAAGTGTTGATTTTTACAAGGTCGCACATTTTAGAGAAGTGACAGTCTCTCACTTCTTCATGACGGGAGGATCTGACTTCCTCTCCACTAAACCCTTTTGACGAGAGAAGCTTGGGTAAAGATCGAAAATAGATTTCACATGCAAAGAATTATCAAAAAATACAAAACACAGAGGAAAATGGCCACAGGGTGGCACTGTCTGGATGGCTTGGACTCGTCAAGAAATCCCTTGACCCCTTCTTGTCCTCCTTACAGGTCTCTGTTATCTATAAATGGGGACGTAAAATGATTCAGCCTAAATGGATTAAACTACACAATCAGCTCTAAGAGTTCCACAAGATCAGTTTGACAGAATTGCTACCTAAAAAGGACAAGAATGCGAGCACAAAGTTTGTGACCTCAACGTGTTGCAAAACTACTAACAGATGGAACAGCTGACTTATCCTGTGGCATTTTGATGTGGAGATAGAAACCTCCTCTAAATCTTTCCCCATCTTATCTGGATGGAAATAATCCATTCGACTCCATATAACATGTAAACATGCTGGCAAGTGTCGAAGGCGATCAAAATGAACACAAGGCCAATTGTTGTTTCGTGCCATAAAACATAAGTGACTCCATATTTTCACAAAACAGCCTCATTTTGATTCTTTCTAGATTCCCTGTGAGGCAGACAAGTATAGTGGCCACAAACAGAGAGATCACAGAGGAGTCTGTCACAGCAGTCCTGCAGCCAGGCAGATTGGGCTCAATGTAATCTCTCAGGCTGTCCTCCCCACTGGCGGAAGCACTGCACCTTCTCTTGTGCGTCAGCTAACCTTGTGTAAACGGCTCCTTGTGAGGTACGGCTATGAGAGAGACGGACACAAGCACAAGCATGCGCACAGGCCCCCCGCCCTCTCGGCACAAACATACTGAACAAAAAGACAAAGGGCCTCTCTGCTCTCCCCTACAGTAACAGCAGTGATAAGGCTCCATGTGTGTCCTTAACGATGAAAACCCACCACTGAACAATATCTGTTTTTTTTCCCAGCTCAGTGTAGGACTGTGGCATTCCACAGAAGAGACAACGGCCATCAGATAAGGGCCTTGCAGAGATAAGGCGTTCTCATTGGCTAGACGACCAGGGCAAAGTCCTGCTGATTGGTCTGCACGAGTGCCCCGGGAGCTTTCGCTCTCATGAAATGTTGGGTCTCAGTCGACAGAGATATGACCATCGTGTATTACTGGAGCTGTAAAACCATCAAATCGCGAACGCACTCTTCCTATAAAAATATGTACTGTAAGCTAGGTGGTCTTTAATAAATGTGTCTTTCAAATGCCTACTTTGTAAGACCATAATAAGATTAAGCTTTAATTAACGTCCTAATATTGAAGACGTTTTTATGATGACAGTAACAGGCACTGTTTGCTCATTATCCAAAAGACATGTTTAGACAATGAGTTTTCATAGTGTTTATAATTGGCACAATACGTGATCGTAAATAACTAGTGGTGAGGCCAGGCAGTCTGGCTTATAATACACACCAGGCTGTCTGTGTATGCAGCCTCCGCACCCACGGGTCAGAGATGCAAGCAGGTGAGATGGCAAACTGAACACTGCACAGGAGCCGAGGTCAGTTGGAAGGCTAGCTCCAGTCAATATGATTCTGTTGAGCCTGCACAGTATGGCCCACAGCAGACATAGCATACAGTCATCTTTGGCATACTAATCCCACGCCTTTCTGAATGTACACTTGTACACTACTTATTTAAGATTTGTATACGTTTACTGTATGCACCTTCCTGCCACAGTATATTCCTTGTCTGTGTGAACTTTAATGGCGATTAAAAACCATTCTGAATGGGCGTGGCGAGGTATACGTCTCCATACAGAGTGTAGCACGGTTTTCTCCCAGACTGTAACTTATCAGCTGCCTAATGAGAGTAACGGGATCCACTGTCTTTCTGGGCCGGCCGGGGCAAGCTCCCCTGGTGGGGCTGCATGCATAGTGCTGTCTCATTGATACAGTAAACCCTGCAGCTGGCTGGACCAGCTCATGGCACATGTGAGAGCAGAGGGCCTCCCCAGAGTCTGGGGCCAGGGCCAGGGCCTGTGACCCCAGTCTCTGACTAGCACAACATTGGGCCCATAGAGGGATATCAGAGGGGGGGAAGCTATGCGTCCTGGGCCCTTGGGCGTGTATCTCTGACACAGGGACCTATGCAGCTCTGGTCTGTCGAGGCATTTCAAGGCTGACACCGGAGTGGAGCAGTCTCTGGCAGACGTGGAGGGTCAGACTAGGAACACATGTGCAGACCCCCCCCCTCCCCCACCCCCTGCCACACATACACAGTGCCTGAAACTTAAGTCTGGCTTGAGTGACACAAGACACCAGGACTCTCCCCTCTCTGAGGACTGGGCACCAAGGGCAAGGGTGTGAGGGAGAGGAGGAGCAGGAAAGAGGGTTAAAAAGTGGAGGGGCAGGGGGGGCTAATCTGGTAATTATGTTTGCTGCTACCGCTAACTCCACCGGCTCTGGAAAGGTCGAGAAGGAAAAACACAAGATAAGAGAGTTATGAAAACTCCAAAATTCTCTCCCACAAGGAGGGCAGGCGGGTGTAGAGGGGGAGATGGATTGGTGGGTGGTGGAGGGGGAGATGGAGGAGTGGGTGGTGGAGGGGGAGATAGAGGGGTGGGTGGTGGAGGGGGAGATGGAGGGGTGGGTGGTGGAGGGGGAGATAGAGGGGTGGGTGGTGGAGGGGGAGATGGAGGGGTGGGTGGTGGAGGGGGAGATGGAGGGGTAGGTGGTGGAGGGGGATTTGAGGGTGGTGGGGAGAAGAAGCACAGACAGCTGTTCTGCCGAGGGGAGGTAAGCAGGGTTGCTGGCACCCTCTGGTTCTTCCTATCATCACAGAGGGCCCCTCAGCTGAATTCTGGGACATTGATGGAATCGGGTGCCTCCGTTGAAAGTGTGAGGGGCTCAAGTAGGGCCCTTCTGACTTCATGCTGTGAAGCATTTCCGTGGCTGTGAGTACAGGCTTGTCCTGCCACAGGGTCCTGACATGTGATAAGAGAAGCAGATGGCGCATCACACCACAACATGCAATCAACACACACTCGCCAAAGAGTTGGTTTCCAGAAAGGAATGCAAATCTGAAGAAAAAACCCCGAAACTAAATACGAGAGAAAAAAAAGGTATGAAAGTTTATGAAGTGGGAACTGGAGGTGTGAGTGTGACAGAGAGTGTGTGTGTGTACATGTGTGTGTGTGTGTATATGAGTGTGTGTGTGTATATGTGTGTGTGTGTATATGTGTGTGTGTGTATATGTGTTTGTGTGTGTATGTGTGTGTGTGTGTGTGTGTATGTGTGTGTGTGGGTGTATATGAGTGTGTGTGTGTGTGTATGAGTGTGTGTGTGTGTATATGAGTGTGTGTGTGTGTGTGTATATGAGTGTGTGTATGTGTGTGTGTGTGTATATGAGTGTGTGTGTGTGTGTATATGAGTGTGTGTGTGTGTGTGTGTGTATATGAGTGTGTGTGTGTGTATATGTGTGTGTGTGTATATGAGTGTGTATATGAGTGTGTGTGTGTGTATATGTGTGTGTGTGTATATGAGTGTGTGTGTATGTGTGTGTGTGTGTGTGTGTATATGCGTGTGTGTGTGTCACCTCTCCAGCCACAAAGAACAGCAGCGGCGTCTCCTCCTCCTTGGCTTTATAGTTCGCCATGATCTTCTCTGCGATTGGCTGAATCAGCTCCTTGGCCGGCTCTAGTTCCCCCTCCTCCTCAGCGTCTGAACGAGGGAGAGCAAACGGGTCGTCAGCGTGACAAGGAACACACCGGAAAAGAGGCTTAGATAGGTGAGCGGTTAGGGAATCGGGCTATTAGTCAGAAGGTTGCCGGTGCCAAATGACGTTGTGTCCTTGGGCAAGGCACTTCACCCTACTTGCCTCGGGGGGGAATGTCCCTGTACTAACTGTAAGTCGCTCTGGATAAGAGCGTCTGCTAAATGACTAAATGTAACTGTAATGTCAATGGAAGACGGGAGAAAGACCAGAGACAGCCAAGAAATGGAAGTGAATGTTCCGGCTAAATCAGCGGACGAGGACGAGAGACAGAGAGGAGGGGAGAAGAGGTCAGGGAGGGTAAGAGAACGGGAAGATCAGCAGACGAGTGAAGACAGATGAGAGGAGATGGGCAGATGGTCTCTGATTGCCCCCTGCTCATCCGGCCTCTGAAGAGACCACAAAATGATGAGGTCATCACCGTGTAACCGATGACTCCCGCCTGATTCGGCTACAGCCCCGTCTGGCCTGATCGGGGCCCCAGTCAGACTTTGACTGTAGCCACTTAAAGAATGGTATCAATCATTAACTGGCTGAACAGACATCTCCACTACTTATCACAGCCTCTACTGCTAATTGTAAAATGTGAGATACTTGGAGAACTGGGCAGAGCTAATTCTGGCTTGACAGAACTGCAGCATATGATTTTCTGGACATTTGTATTTGTATTTGCTCCTTATATGATTGTTTTTCCTGACTCCAGTTTCGTTATGGGCAGTAATAAATGGAAAGTACACCTGTGACTCTGGTGGAATTTTCCATAGACCAAATGCTCCTCCATTCACCCACAAAGAGCACGAGGCAGGGCCCCTCGCGGAGCTGCACGATAGGGACCAGCATTGACTGCTCCTCCACTCACCCACCACTCACCCACAAACAACACCAGGCAGGGCCCCTCGTGGAGCTGCACGGCATTGGACTCGCTGAGCTCCAGCACCGGCCGGGGATGCCAGGGGAAGAGACGGCACTCTGGGTCGTTGAGAACCTCCACACGGCCCTGTCGCGTGATCATGTGACCCTCCGTGTCCAGCAGAATCAGAGTAGGAATTCCTGGTAGAGAGGGATGGATGGAGAGAGAAAAAGAAACAGGAAAAGATAAAGAAAGGATAGGTTAATGGCTGTATTCCTCCTACTAGAGAATAGAATTTCATACCCTCTGACTAGTCCTGTCCTGCTCCCTCCCTCCCTCCCTCCCTCCCTCCCTCCCTCCCTCCCTCCCTCCCTCCCTCCCTCCCTCCCTCCCTCCCTCCCTCCCTCCCTCCCTCCCTCCCTCCCTCCCTCCCTCCCTCCCTCTCCCCCTCCCTCTCTCTCCCCCTCCCTCCCCCTCTGTCTCCACTCAGTCTCCTGCTGGGTCCACTGTTTTTTTTTGCCTGACCCTTCTCTACAACCATCATTCAGATAAGAATCTCGCTAGCGTATTAACAACCTTATCAGGAACAGACTCAGAGAAGGTGCAGAAGCAGTCTGGGATTGAGGAAGGCTGTGTGTGTGTGTGTGTGTGTTGTGGTGGTTGTTTAGCAGGGGCTGAAGTGAACAGCAGGGGTTTGAGTGAGGGAGGGGGGCGGTATCGACTCGTCCTGTGTGCATTCCGAACATTCCAGGCAGGAGAGGCAATGAGCCAGCACTCTCTAACTGCAGCCACACTCCTCTCAACAGGCAGAGAGAAGGAGAGAGAGAGAGAGGCGAGAGAAGGGGAGAGAGAGAGAGCGAGAGGGAGAGAGAGATGAATAAATAAATAGACGGAGACAAAAGGAAAGGGGAAAAAGTGAGGAGGTAAAAGAGAGGCACAGTGGAAGAGTTCTGCTGTCCACAGCCAGCAGAACAGTAAACTTGACCACCATGCCACATTCCTCTGGTGGAGGAGCCGTCAAACCGGCCGCCATTGTAGCGTTTCTCCACATCGACACTTGATACGGTCCGTTGTGTTCCTTCTCCAAGTGCAGCGCTCCAGAGATTGGCCGTACCTTGGATTCCGTACAGCCTGTTGAGTCGTGACCTGCGAGCCTCGTCCGAGTACGGCACGGCCAGCCATGGCATCTCACTGAAGTACTGCGTGAAGGAGTCCTCCGACCTGCGGAGCGAGACAGCAGCACACGGAATGTCCCTTTAATCCCACTGCAGTCAACAACCGTGGTCAGTCTCGTGAGCGCGTATGTGTGACAGAGAGAGAGGGGGCGATGCGTGGACCGCTGCGCTCACCTGTCGGCGCTGACGAACACAATCTCAAACTGGTGACCCGACTCCTTCACAGCACGATACGTCTCCACAAGCACCCGGGTCAGGCTGCGGCATGGAGGGCACTGCATCGATCACACACACACACACACACAAAGTGAGGAGACAAGGGAGGAAGAGAGAGGAAGAGGGAGAGACTTCAGCTCACAGTGGCCTAAATTCAAAAGTATGAATAAGCAGTGTAATGATGATGACAGATTTCTGTGGTTGTTGAGGTCTGCGTCGTGTTTCCTGACTCCCAGCCCCCTGCGTCACCAAAACCAAAACCTCACCCGAAACCAGGGATATCATTTCCCTTTGTAACTTACCTCCTTTCAAAAGAGAGAACCAAAGTACTCAGGAAGAGCTCTTAAAACCACTAATCCTGCCTTAGCTGGGAGGCATTTGTTGTTGTTCAGTGCCATGTTCCTTGAGAGCCTTCAGCATGGCAGTCAGAATGACTTCATACTCATACCCCCCCCCCCCCCCCCCCCCCTCACCTTCCTCCGGCCTCCCGCCCAGTCTGCCTCGCGCAGGATTAGGGGCACAGGCCCAGCACCAGACCAGCCCTGCTCGGGCAGCGGTGGCAACAAGGCTGGCATGAAGTAGCTCTCACAGTGCCAGCAGTGGAAGAAAACCATGCCAGTCCTCCTCCTCAACAGCCTGTTCACTCTCCCTCCCTCTCCCTCCGTCGCTCCCTCTCTCTTTCCCCCGCCCCCCCCCTCCCTCCGTCGCTCCCTCTCTCTTTCCCCCTCCCTCCCTCTATCCCCCGCCCCCCCCCTCACTCTCTCTCTCCCCCGCCCCCCCCTCCCTCTCCCTCCCACACAGTCTCTTTCCATTCCGAAAAATAAATCCTTCTCTCCCCAAGTCCCGCTGACTACAACACGAGCTGCAGAAACGCTGGTGAACACGGGCCGCGATGACGAGGCCGGGGTCAGGTCTGCGAGGCCCGCTCCTTCCCCTGGGCCTCTCTGGCGGAGGCCCAGCACCGGCGGCCTGCTGCAGTAAACCTAGACCAGCACCAGGTGCTGCCGCAACACGCTTGTAACATTCTTTTAATAGCGGCTACGTTTACGCTGGGAGGGGGGGAGGGGGGAATGTGTGGCGTTTAAAATACCACAAATAAACTTATATGACCGTTTTTGTGGTTTGTCGTCTCAATTTGTATGAGCTTGGGAGCCATTGAGGGGCCACAGGGTTAGCAGCTGGCGGGATGGGCCGGAGCGTCACCGAGTCACAGCCTCCTAATGTACGACCTGAGCCACATGCAGAGAGAGACAATGGCCAGATTGTGGGAGGGCGTGGCACCCACGTAACACAACCAGAATAGATGCTGACTGGACAAAGAGGAACCGCTAACCCCGGTACTGGAGACAATGCAGAGTCCCCGCCACTTTCCATCCTTCCTCCTTTCATCCAGGGCCTGACTGAACTGGTCCTGCCCGGTCCTGCCCTCTGGCTACCGGTCAGACCGGCTCTGCCGCCCCCTCCCGCTGTGTCTGACCCCCTGCCCTCGCCCTAACGGATGCCTCTCTGTTTGAACAGAGCTGCTGCTCACATCGCCGGACAGCTGGAAGCAGAAATGGGAAAATAAGGGGCCCTTTCCCCCGCCTCTGCCTCCCCTCCCCCCCCTGCTCCTTCCATGCCCCCCCCCGCTCACTCACCCAGTGTGCTGAGAAGTAGACTCCCACATAGTGGCCCTCCAGAGAGCTGCTATCTGTCGTCTGTCTGTTGTTCCTGAGCAGCGGGCCCGCCACCACCTCCGCAAAGGGCTTGGGCCCCCAGGGGAACTCCAGACCTGGGAGGGAGGGATGGATGGAGGGGGAAAAGAGAGAGAGAGGCAGACAGAGAGAGGCAGAGAGGGAGGCGAGAGAACGAGAGAGAGAGAACGAGAGAGAAAGAGAGAGCCATGGGTCTGATTACTAAACGGAGAAGAAAGCTTTTCTGTGTTACAAACCCCTTTCAGAACCAGGACCTTCTCTCCCTCTGGCACAGCCATTAGATAATAAAGACAAGCATGTGTGGCCAGCATTTATGATACATGAATCTAGGCCCAGAGAGCGTGTCTCTCACTCACAGGATTCTTTGTAGTCTGTGTCATCTGCTTGCGGAACAGATGCAAAATGTGCTTTTAATGATGATTGAAAGCCATGTTTTTCCATTTCCCATAGAGCACATAAGAGGCTGCAGCCAGCCGTGCCCCCTCTCTCTCCTTCTTTCACTCCCCTCTCTCGCTATCTTTTCAAGGTGTCTTCATTGTCAGTGTTGAGCGCTAGAGGAGCATTTGGGAGGAACAAATCTAAAGCGTGGTCATAAATAAAGCCTGTAAAGTCTCCTTTATGCAGGGCCTGCTCTGCAGGGCTTCATTAGGCAGGAGTGACACGTCCACACTGCGTTGCCTCGGCCCGCCATTGTTGTCCCGATTGTAAAAGTGCTCACCATCCTCCACCGTGGGCTAGTCCGGCACCGCCACTCACCACCAGGCCTTTCATTAGACTGAAAGAGAGAGAAAGTCCTCCCTCTCTCGCCTCCCCCCTCCATAACTCCACCACACCAACCACACCCCTCCCCCCCAACACACACACATACAACTCTAACTACCCATCTGTGCCTCACTCTCCCACACACACACACACACACACTCGCAAACATTGTGTGAGCTACTGCTACCAAGATACACTCTCTTACCACACTGAGAAGGCAGGACAGAGAGAGAAGAAGATTCATCTCTCTTCTCCACCCACATCTAGCTCAGTGCTGCAGTTAATGAATCATGGAAATGATATCTGGGATCGGGCCTGGCCTGGCGTTCATTAGGCTCAGACAGAAGATCTGTCACAGTGCTCATGTGAAATTCATTTTCTCCACAGAGGGTTCTGTTGCCATGGTGTGTGTGTGTGTGTGTGTGTGTGTGTGTGTGTGTGTGCATGGAGGGGGTTTCTGCAGCCTCCGAGCCCATGTCTCGTCTGTTTGTTTGCAGAGCCGAGGCGGGATGTTATGACTCACCTTTGGGGTCATCGCGGACGACCAGCAGCCCATTTCGACACACCACCTTCCCTGTGGTGGCGTCCACGAACACCAGCGAAGGAACACTGGTCACCTTGTACTTGTTCCACAGCCTCATCTTGAAGAGACAGGTGAGAGAGAGAGATAGACAGAGAGAGAGAGAGGGATTCTGTCAATATGAGGAATCAGAACCACAGCTTCAGATCGACTGTACAACAGGAAGTGCCCACAGAGCACCTCAACAGAGGGGGAAGAAGCCATCTTCTATGTTACCACTAGTTCATGACATCTTTATCGATTGCCACTGTAGTCCGTAATAAATCTTGTAAAAACGCCAACTTCTACTGTGAGGGGGAAAAAATGAACACGTTTTGGCAAATACGTTATGTATTCATGAGGCCCGGTTCTTCCTCTGAAGAATAAAGGGACTGAGATATTTGGCAGGTTGAATAAAACAGCAGTGTATTCACCCTACAGTGAGCTAGCTGAAGGCTGGACCCACACAGCTCCAGGGCTGATCTCACATTAAAGAGAGACCTGCTCCGGAGGAAGCTCAAGAGCGCCGTTTTGCTCCTGCCGCGTCATGAATAGAAGAGAGTGAGAGTGCGGAACACGGTCTGGCAGAAGCCTCTTCGCCTACACTGCCGCCTCTGGGCTGCGGGGCGGCATTTTATTTCTCATCCTCCACTGAGGACAACGCTGTAAATTATTCAATGGCAGGAGATATGATGCATACCTCCACTGGTATTTACAAGGGACCAGTGCGTCTGACTCTAATTATAGTGTCTGCCATGGTCTAGCATCTTGATATGAATGCAGAATGCATCACATGCAACCTGAAACAGACTCTTGGCAACCGCTAATGTGTGCTTGTTGCGCTGGGACTGTTTATAGTTAAGATGTTTTGTCTAGTCATTGTCCACATCATAAAGAACAGAACAGACCAAGCGGATGTGAATCTCCCTTTTACAGGTTTTCCCGGCCATGAGTGGATAAATCACCACAGACACAGGTAAGTGTGTAGCACACCAGGTTGCAAGATGTGCGACTGCCACATTAAGTGAGGGAAAGTGAGTGAGGGGGGGGGGGGAAATTTCAGGGAGGGGGCAGGAGACCAAGGGTGTGTGTGTGTGTGTGTGTGTGAGTGTGTGGGGGTACATGAGCCTCTCATGAGTTCAGTTTCATTTGTGTTCCGGGCAGTTGAAAACCACCTGCTTCTCTTCTAATGAAAACAATGACTTCACCGCAGGAACTGAGTCAACGCTTAGGTTTTGATGTACAGAACGGTTTGAAGTGTCTTAGCAGTGTATCCCCTAGGTTTACAGCTTTGGGGGGGGGGGGGGGGGGGGGGGGGGGGGGGGGGGGGGGGGGGGGGGAGGCGGCGACCATGTAAATGTAAATGACACGCCGTCGTGTAAATAAGATAAATAACATAAGGCCATTTAGTTTGTTTAATAAAAGAGCAAGCTATAGACCATTTAAGGTAACCTTCAATGACTTATTTTGTAATCGGGCGCTGCATATATATATATATATATATATAAAAAATCTATAAAAAACAAACATACAAAAAGATTTTTTTTTTTTTTCATTATTAACTTGACCTTCCAGGGGGGGCGGGGGGGGGGCCGTAGGGGAAACACTGGTCTTAGGACTGCTTTGCTCTACATGCCACAGTGCAGTCCTGCACTTCCCTTTAGGAGTTTTTGCTGACCTTTCTATTGTATAAGACAGGACAGAAATCTTTTTCTGGGCAGGCATCTTTCTAGTCAGCATGTCTGTCCCAAGGATTTATATGCCCCAGATCTATTCGCTGGTCTACAAGTCCCTTCAAAACAGACCGTGATGCCTGCCACGGTCAAGAACTTTACCAAGCACTGCTTCTGGCTTTCTCTACACCCTAGAAACTCAATCTCTAATCCCGCCAAATCGATGAGGTTACACGAGTAGAGGGTCTTAACTGTGACCATCTCCAGTTACCGGCATGTCTCACGCCACATCTGTGAAACGTACACAGCAGTGTGTGTGTAAACCCCCTTAACTCCCTGGTGTCTTCTATGGTCTGCTGCTGTTGCTAGCCGAGTGAGTTAATTTTCCCGAAACGGTAGTTAGCTAACTTTAATTAGCTGCCGGGCTTAGTTACCTGGCATTATACTCGTAGCAATGCTATTGCCAAGTTAGTGATAGTACATTCTGAAGCCATACTAAAGCGTTTGTCACAGTTTTTGTCTATCGGAAAATATGAAATTGGAATGTTCGAATCACATTTTTAACGCTACTCCTTAGGTTAGGGGTGGGGGGACTGGCTTAGGGAGGGGGGGGGGGGGGGGGCAAGCGATGGAGCAGACGAACGACAGGTAGAGTATGAAAGGCGGCACTTGATATATGGTCCCTGGGAAATGTCAAGAAATGGCTCATATGTCAACTCGTCGAAATGTCCTGAACGGAGACGGAGACGGGGGGGATCCGATAATGAGGAAAACAGACAGGTGTTTTAGAACTGTCTAGACTTTAATAATCTGCATCGTAAAACTGGATTTTTTTGGGGACTTTTCAAAGTAAGATCGTATCGAAAAACTGCTTTGCTTTGAATCACTGAGCGTTATCAAAGTTTTGCCATCAGCCATTTTCCGAAAAGCCTTTAATTTTGTCGAGGCTCGAGGCTTTGAAGTTCCCAACATATGCTAAACTGTTCTAATACACAGATCATTCTTGACTAAAATGCCCGGGGGCAGAAAGATGTCTAGAACGTCAAACTGTCTATTTCACAACATATATACAAACACATTCAGAATCCACGTCTGTACAACAGAGGACTGGAGGACAATGTTAACATTGCTCAAAATACACTTTGTCTTGACATCCTGGGAAACTTGCGACGTCGGCAGACGCAATGTAGCCTACTGCATGCAACAATGTTTTGCTAATGTATAGTGACTGGGAATATGGGTGCTTATACTGGTGTGATAATTCATGATCGTGTGAAACCTGTCAAATGAGCCCTCGTAGAAACCTGAATCATCGAACGTCTTGGCAATTGCAGAGCCTATTCCTCCTCCCATCACTTCAGGTTAATTTACTGCGTTCCTGAATTATGTCTGCCTGGCGGCCTGGCTGCGGTTCAGTGCGCTGCAGGAGAGTAAATCACTCTGGGCTCAGGTCTGACTGAGGGTGTGAGTAACAGCCATCAGGGCTGGTAACATGGTTCTGTGGCACATGAGGAGGTTGGTGGTTACAGCAGTAACATCAGCTACATTATTTCATTAGCAGGCTCCAGATACATGTCACCACCCTGCAAGATGATTCAAGCTGGAGGTGGAACAGACATTCATTTAGTCTAATGTCACTGGCTAAACAGGACTCCAGGCTGGGTTTCCACTGTTGTTATTTTGTCTGGCTGAACTCATCTCATGCCGAACCTGGCCCCCTCACCACAGAGGCAAAAGACTCTTTACAGTTTTAAACACAAGCACACTTTTCCCCAAGGGTCTGTGTTATTCTGTTGGCATGTAACACTAGGAACAATGGCAGGGTTAAGTCCCGTTTTCTCAGGGCTCTGTAATTGCAGAGAGACAGTCCACATCCTTCTCGCAAGCAGTAGAAGGCTTCAGGGGAATATTCGGAGAAGGCTGTGTATCATAAAGAGAGAGTAAACAGAGAAGCTGACACGGCCACAAACATGCACAAGTCTCAGAGTATAAACTATTCTAGTATCCGTCGGCGCTCATCCACTGTCTGGTTCACATGATACACTTTCCACCAGATCTCTGAGGTTTGGCTGCATTACACCCCACTATTCAGGGTTGGATTTAATCAAAGTATTGTATATCCATTGTAAAATGTGTACTAACCATCTAAAAAAGCCACTGGAAAATATTGTAGAGAAAACATACACGTTTAGAGATTAACAAGGGTTGGTACAGTACTTAAAAAAACAGGGATGTTACCTACTGTGACACTAACTTGAGAGACACAGAGGATGATCACAAATGCACTCGGCGCACACACACACACACTTTCCCCTCTCAGAGCGCATCTTTTTATTCACCACACAAACCGACACAAGGGAGGGCTGCTGTATCGTAACATGCTGGCTAATAGGTGCCAATCACTCCCACAGAGACCCCGCCAACTGCTCAGGCACCACGGAGAGCTGGAAATCCATCCTAACAATCCATTTACCCGCTCAAACACGCAGGCATTAGCTTAGCGTCGCGCCTCCGCTCCTCATGCTAATGAGACCAGGCACGGCCGCGGCTACAACCCCTGGAGGAGGAGGGAGCGTGGAGGGAGGATAGAGGTTGTGCCTGCTGAGGAGCCAGGAGATCCACACCGGGACAAGGAGACCAGGCCACACGTAATGATGCTATCTGTATGCACCTCGCTTACCAGACTCTCTGGGGAGGGGGGGGGGTGGGGTTGTGATTATTATCCCTCTCATCAAGCTGGGGGTCCAAACCAAGCCATTTACTGAGGTGCTATAGGATTGCATAGTTGAATTGCCTGCATACATGTCTTGCTATGATTAAGAATGAGGCAATTCCCCGCCCAGACTTGATCCCATATCCATGTTTAGTGTCATGGAAGGTAATCGTTTTCATGCTTCTTTGCACCATTACACTTTATTAGCAACATTCTGTAGTTTCAATGGCGTGGGGGTTTGTAGTCCTTACTCCCCACGGTGCTACTACTTCAAACACACACACGCTTCCGTTTTGTCCCGCTCCCTTTTCGAACGCTTCTAGTCATTGCCTCTGCCCCATCTCCCTTCCCCAGGCCTCTCATGGACACTTCCCAGCACCAGCCAACATTCTGACCCAGGTTACAACCCCAACCTCCGCCTCAACCCCAACTCTAACCACAGCCTCAAGAGCCGGACGAGGAATTCAGCCCCGGCCTTTTTTACAAGCGGTAGCTAGAGTATCTCTATGAACGCTGGCTGGCTGGCGCCCAGGGGTTGACCACAGTGAATAGCCCTGCTGAGAGAGAACTGAAGTGGAAGGAATTACACCAGTCATCCTCCCCATCCACTTCTTATTGTTCCTGCCTTGACTCCACGCAAATCTGCCTTCGCTGGGATGACCTGAGGCATTCACCAAGCTCTCCATCAAAGCCCGTTCCCAGCACACACTGCAGCTACAAAGGAGCTCCAGCGTCACACAAAGGAGTGCATGTTTACCACCCCACTGTGGCAATGGCAGGGATAAAGCATTTGATCTTTCAATAGAATGCTGATGACAAACACGGATGGGTACATCAAAATTACTCACTAACAATGAGGAGAGAATAGCAGCTGGCTCCATTGCTCAATGCTCGAGTTTACCGCTTGGTGATGATACATGGCTTGTACAATATGTACATATTAGGACCTTAAAAGAATGTTTATTTGGGGCATATGGTTTTTGAGGCAGTGACTCTTTTGGGCAAACCGACACAAAATCTCCACTGTAAATAACGAACAGCCTGAATCTTTATGTGCTATATTGGCTAATCAAAATCTACTGCTCTAACATCAATGCCTTGAACTATGAAGGGAACTATGTTCTTCACATAACCTCCTCATTCACGTCCAAAAACTAATTTATTACCGTCTAATATTTCCAGGGGGGCGGGTGGATGTGTTCCACGTTTTTTCTGAGCTTAGAGGACAGGGAGGGGAAACCAAAGTCGGGTCTCAGTGTGATTTGCTTATTTAAAATCGGTTCTTCTCTACGGGGGGCAGAACAAGGCTGTGTTCTCAAACAGCTAAGCACAGCAGACTGACCCAGTTAATACACATGACGGAAGCCAGATTGCTCAGACTCCCATCGATGGGGAGTAAATGCTGGTGGTGTTTAAAGCTGGTCGTTGTGAGGACGCATCTCTGCCCAGTCTGTGGGGGGCATGTCTGCATGTCCAGCATGTCTTTGATAGGGCTTTCTCAACAGAGCATGGCTGCAGGCGGCTATTGTATTTAAAGTTACTTTACAAGGAAGGAAAAATAGAGAGAGAGAGAGAGAGAGAGAGTGTGTAAGAGAGAGTGTAAGAGAGAGAGAGAGAGAGAGAGAGAGTGTAAGAGAGAGTGTAAGAGAGTAAGAGAGAGTGTGTGTAAGAGAGAGAATGTAAGAGAGAGAGAGTGTGTAAGAGAGATAGAGAGAGAGAGAGAATGAAAAGTGAAAGCTCTCCCACCACTGCGAATAATCCTCTCATCCACATGTGGGTCTTAGCTCTGTTCTACATCGATGTCGTGTTGAGGTGTTTCATAAACATGTTCATCTTTTAGCCTCTTTATCTGGAGGACAGTGGGAGACGCAGATGATTATGAGGCTTCCTGGATAGAATCTCTGGTTTGGATCCTGGTCGTCATATAGCCGGCAGACAGGAACCAGCCACTTCCTGTCTGCTCTCATCTTCCTTTCCTCTCTCAGGGAACAGTACAGGCCTCGCTCTGCTCCACTGAGCACGACACCAACCCCCCCCCCCCCCCCCCCCCCCCCCTGTACAACCTTGGTTATGACAGATATATTAAAAAAAGAAACACTCTAAAGGACAGAAAAAGGAATTTCTCAACTTGAAATCCGCACAGGTTAGACATCAGTGCCCCGACCTCTTAAATGCAGCGTGTTATTGCAACATCATATTTATCCCCTAAAATATTCATTGGCCCAGCCAGTTTGGTGGCGGATCCTTCGCTTGCACTGATACACCGGCTAAATTGCTTTTCCGATAAAGGCCCCGTTGCCATAGAAACCCCCCCCCCCCCCTGCCCCCCAACCCCCGTCAGGACATGTCAGAAAGTGCTAGACACATTGTGGGCTCTTAGTTAATAATTCAGTGATAAATTAACGGTTTTGTGAGGGAAACAGGTGCCAGAATGTCAGAGGGCTTATGGGGGGGGGAGAAGAGAGAGAGAGAGAATGAGCAGGAGAAAGAGAGAGCGAGTGAGAGACAGAGAGAGAGGGCGAGTTTCCCCTCCAGCCTAGTGTTACAAGCACAAAAGCTAGCTCTCTGAATAGCAGGCTCTTAATCCAAACTTGGACTCTGTATGGCTGAGCTCCACCGTGCCAGTTTTATTTAGTGAAGAATGCGACGTAAAAGCAGGAGGATTGTAAAGCAGTAAAAACCAGGGCTCAGTAAGTATCTGCAGCATTGTCTCTCCACAGGCGTGGGTCACCCCTGAGGCCTACATACTGCAGGTTCAAAGGTCACCCCAGCATGGGCTGCATTCCCCCCCCCCCTTCTGCTGTTTAAGAGAACAATCCTGCGTGCCACCCCCTGCCCCCCCCACCCACTCCTTCCAAGGCCATGACTCCCAGTGTGTGCTCGCAGCCTGGTTTACGTAAAGGGCAGACACACTCAAACATGCCTTCTTTTAGGCCTGTGTGTTCGTATAAAGCAAGGCACCGATTTCTCAACTCACACCCACATACCACAGGTCAATTATTAAACAGGAAAGAGGTTCTCCCACTGAAACACACACAGGCCATTTTCGCAGTCTAATTGTATTAGCTTCAATGATTCACTTCAATGTTTATACAACTCATGATAGTCCTGAGTATGTATGTAGGTCCATCTCTGGACTAAGGCAGCATGTTGGTGTAACCAGACTTTCTCTTCTGCTCCTCTCACCCAGTCATGCCACGCAGGGCGTCTCCAGACAGCGGTGGCAGAGGCAGCACGTACGGCTGTGCCAACATGGCGGTCAGCTAGAGATTGGCATCACAGAGTACCCGCCTCACTGGGGAGGGTGACAGGGCTGCAGTTTTCTGCTTGTCCCTGGCGCCTGCCAGAGGTAATTCATATCACTCTCTCTCATGCATAAACTGTAATCCAATACAGTATGGAGTGGATCCTGGCAATAGGCCGGGTAGAGACACACACACAAAATCACATTCACACACACACACTTTGTAATACCCCCAGTAAGTCGTTGTTGGCACCTACCCTGGTAAAACAGCAAACTAACCAGCCAACATCAGCAAGCAACAACACAACTCTGTCTTCCAGGATGTGCCCAGTGAGAACCTGCAGAAATATACTCACCCTCCAGCATGCTTTTTCATAAACACAATCTAGTTAGTTTGTTTAACAATGAGAAGTAAATAAATAAATGGTAACTAGGGATGCATCGTTTACACAGCTCCTTACTTCGGCTGACCTCGATTTGACCCCTCGTTTACCCCCCCCCCCCCCTCAGCTATCAGGTCCTCCAGCTGCTGGTCCCATCTGAACACGAGGCATTAATATTTATAACATCGGGCACGCACGGATGCACATCCTATCTCCTGTATTCTATAAACTTGCTGCTTTGTCCACGAGAACGACGGGTTCTGCTCCGCGTCTGCCTGTTTAGTTACCATAGCTACTACACTAATTTGAGTAGACCGTCAAATAAGTGTAAAAACTGGAACGGAAGCAGAACAAAAGTGTATTAGTTGTGCTTGACAATTTAATGGGAAAAAACGCTGTCGGAAAAACACAATCATTTGCCATTCGTTAAAGGAGGTTGATAAATGAAACACTTTATCAAGCTCCCTGACATGCTTGAGACAACGTGAGGGTCTTGACAATGTTATGAACTGATCCAGTGCAGAATACATAAGGAGTAGGTGGCTGGTGAGGGTGTACTGAGTTCCCATTGTCCCCCTTTCTGCTGGTCGCCTCGTAAATCACAGTGACACAGACTGCACTGTATCATAAACCCAGAGCAGTGGGGGCACGCCGCTCTCCAGCTAGGCCATAGCCGATCCAGAAACGCGTGTGACAGACGAACATAAACACACACCAGGACCTCATACTCAAGGTGTTCAATAGGTCTTTTCTCTCGTGTGTATTTCAGAACGGCTACAGTGTATCTTATCCCAGCACACAGGCTATGCAAGGGGAAAGCTAAAAACATTACATTTAGTCATTTAGCAGACGCTCTTATCCAGAGCGACTTACAGTAAGTACAGGGACATTCCCCCTGAGGCAAGTAGGGGGAAGTGCCTTGCCCAAGGACACAACGTCATTTTACACGGCCGGAATCGAACTGGCAACCTTCAGATTACTAGCCCGATTCCCTAACCGCTCAGCCACCTGACTCCCTAAAAACAGAAACAAGACAGTGGACTGTCTCACATATACGGATCGTCGTGACCACACTGGTCTTGTTCTCTGGAGAGGAACTCTGTAGCTCTCGTCCTGGCCATTACCTGAGCCAGATTAAGCTGCACAGTGACATTGAGTTACACTGGGACACTTTATCTCCATCCATTAACCCATTTCCTCCTCTCCTCTTACACTCATTAATAGGCACATCTGTTTTCTGCGGCCACAGGGGTTTATGGCTGGCCTGTACATCTGGCCACCCCTGCTGCCTCCCCCCCTCCCTCCACAACCTCCTCCCACCCCAACCTCCTCCCTCCACAACCTCCTCCCTCCACAACCTCCCTTCACGCCCACACACCCCAGCCCCCTCCCTCCCTCACTTCGCCACCGACTACCAGATCCGCTTTCCTCTGACAATATGCTCACAAATCAGATCAGCTAGGATCAGCCGGCTGGACAGACACCGACCCAAACCACGGCACAGATCAAACCTCCACCAGCACCTGCTCTCCCCTCCAGGACCGAGCAGGTTAGAACGCATGCCACTTCACGACCACAGCGAAACATGTGGCTAGCTATGAGACGCTGATCTCCTGTCTGACATATGACTGCCAGTACTACAAGTCACCATGTGAGAAAAAGAGCTTGAAAGAAACGGGGACAAAGAGAGATGTCCCACAGACGTCCGAGGAGTCCCCTGGGGGCAGGTCAACCCATGAGGGCGGGGGGTGGGGGGGTAGTGATGGAGAATGTCACCCAGTCCTGCTGGGGGGGGGGGGGGGGGGTGGGGTCAGAGTTTGGGGGTTGTATACCAACGCAGGACAGAGCCTGGCCTTAAAGAAGAACATGGGGACAGTGACCTTCATACGAGTTCCTGTGTTCTCTGACCCAGCAGCCCCGACTTGTCAAACGAAAACTTTACGAAGGAAACCTTTTAAACAAACACTCAGCAAACACTTTTCATCCTGTGGGACTGCCAAGGTTTTCTGACTCACACACACACACACACACACACGCCAGCCCGCTCCCCTAAGACCGCGCCGAGTCAGACGATACAACACAGCTGTGATACAAAGAATCAGAGCCATCTCCTCGTACTCCGAGGTGCCTGTCCTGTTTCCAAAGCGAGCGGCCTGCTTTTCAAGCCTTCCCTGCATCAAAGCACCCAGAGGCCTTGCCGTCTGTTTGGGATTCAGCACCACGTTCCCAGAAGTGGAGATCTGAAGCCTCCCACAGACAAGGGCCCGAGGTTATGGGCCCTCAGTTAAGCCCTGGCTTCCTACCGCATGCTCTGATATCTCATTTCGCCCGTCCCGTCTCTCCCAGACAAGATGATGTAATCCTATAACATAAAAATCATTCTGATATAATTCGATCGATCCGTCTGTTTTATCTAAATGCACAGAAATAAGACCTAACCTCGATAAATCATGCATCTATGCACGGGGGCGGGACACAGGCCCAGCAGGGAAATCACAACCTCTGGAAACACGCCGGCTGAGAATCCTACGGACCAGACTTCATGTCTTTGATTCCATAGGTGCAAAAATGTTCACATAAATCCTGTTGAATTCTTTTCTCTTTTTACTCACCCTGTGCTATGAAATCCCCAGTATAGTATTTCAACCTGCGGCGTCGTCTGTGTAAAGTACAGCGACTGAGTCTCCAAGCCAGCTCCAGAGTCCTCAGTTGACTTACTGGCCTCGCTGCCCCATAAATCATCCTGTATCCTCAATCCCCATCATGGGGTTGTTTCAGCACAAACCCAGAAACACAGTGGAGAGTTACTGAAACCCAATCAGAGAGAACGGCCTGTTGAGAGACTCATAAACAAGTGATTCAATAGATCAAGGCACACGTGACTGGCTTGGCCGGAGATGGGAAGATTTTCCCCGTTTCAGTCTGGCTTCAGAGAGACATCATGTCTCCTCCATCTTGGCGTTTTTTTTTAAACATTTCAAGCTGTATGGCAGGGGAAGAGAAAAGATTGTTCCAAATGTGATTTGTAATCAGGACTAACGGTTGAAGAAAAATACGAACTCCTTCAAAGTCTGCCAATGGGGAAAGGTAGAGAGAAAACATACTGTGACTTTATGTTCCAAATTACTTCTCATTCCCTCCCCCCCCCCCCCCCCCCCGCTCATAAAAGAGGAAGAGTCATACGAGTGTTGGGAGGGAGGGGGAGGGAGAAATCCTATCTTTTCAGTCTGCAGTCATGAAGCGGCCAATAGTTAAACAGTTTACTGGACAGTAACTCTCTCACACAGTCCTTCCACCCCGTTTAAAACAGCCAAACATCACTGCCTCCTTCTCTTTCCTCCGTTCATTTGTGACCATTAGGTCATGTGATCTGTGGCCTGCAGAAGGTTGGGAGAAGGGAGTGTTTCAGACGTCGGCGCTCCAAACGTCTCTTACAGGAAACTGGCTCACAACTGGAGCCAGTGGGAAGCAGGAGAAGGGAGACCCAGCCCCAACAGCCTTTCCAGACTGGCCTCTACAGAATCCATCCTGTACAGAAAGCACAGCCATGTTTCATAGGCTGTTTGGTATTTAAAAAAATCATGTCACAGAAATAACCAAAAAGTACAGTTTAGAGGGACGGGGGAAACCCCCCCCCCCCCCCCCACAAAAGGCCCATGCTCTTTTCTGAATGCCCACATTACTGTAAGATAAACCAAGTAAACTATTCCAATGTTGATGCATGACTGAACCATGCTGGGCTGAGTCCCCTAGCATGACTGAACCATGCTGGGCTGAGTCCCCTAGCATGACTGAACCATGCTGGGCTGAGTCCCCTAGCATGACTGAACCATGCTGGGCTGAGTCCCCTAGCATGACTGAACCATGCTGGGCTGAGTCCCCTAGCATGACTGAACCATGCTGGGCTGAGTCCCCTAGCCGGGAAGTGTGATGAATGTTTTCCATAGGCTGAGATAAAGAACTACCTAGGGAAGGAGAGGGGAGGGGAGGAGAACCACACTTTAGGAGTACTCAGAGTTTGAGTACTAGGTCAACATTAAACTAAAATTGCATTGCCAAGCGAAAAGGCTGTCGTCCCATTAATATGAGTCATTGGACGACCACAAGCAGAGCTCATAAAAACACAACAGCCCAGGCAAAATTAAAAAACACTACAACGAGCCCCACGAAGGAGCAACACGGCCCAACGATAACCCCGGGAGAAAACGCCATAGGCAGCACTTTTATGAGAAGGAAGACTATTAGCTGGAGCGTTCTCTTTTTTAAACGCCATTCTCCTGTCCTTCCAGCAAACCCAGTCCAGTACCAGATGAGCAGTGACGCAGGCTGCGTGGAGCACAGAGAGGGGCTCACAGTGAGTAATGTTGCTGATAAAACGGGTGGGACTGCGCTGCGCTCCCCTGAGCTCTGAGGAGAGACAAAGAGGACATACATGGCGGAGGTGCAGTTCAGGCTGCTTCTGCGGCTGGCAGGAATGCACCGGGCTTCACTGGGTTTATAAATAACCGTCAGAAAAGAGGCAGACACAAAAGGCGGTGCTGTTCCGAGCGGCTTCCATTTCTGTCCGCAGAACCCCCACCCTCCCAGACACTCTCCCTGTCTGCCAGCAGAACCCCCACCCTCCCAGACACTCTCCCTGGGGTAGTTACCCACCATCACACCGCCATGCCTGTCTATCTAGTGTCACCAACCATACTTGGTATAAATAGAGAAAAGAAGCACAGAATCTCTTAAAAAGGTGCTTTGTGTGTGTGTGTGTGTGTGTGTGTGTATAAAAGGGCTGCAGCCTACAACAGGCACAAGCTTTTATATCCTTTCCATCAGACAAGATGAGGTTTCTGTGGACACAAATCTGCCAACCACCTGATGGTTATCCCATGGCATTAAAACTGCAGAAATTATTCAAAGAACGACTGAGAATAAGCACACGGGAGTGAAACGACCGATTTTCGAGCGACACAAGAGAAGGTGTCTGTGGCGGTCTGGAACCAGAGAAACGGCGAGAGTGCTGCAGTCCGTGATTTCGACGCGATCCACTAGACCCGACACGAGCGGATTTGGAACAGAATCAATCTGTTTTGCCACATTCCAGCCGTCCTCTTTCTCACAATCCCCTTTTCCTTGCCTGGGGAGCCCCAGAGGGCTGCCTGCGCCTGTGGCTTGAGCGAGATAGAAATCACCATTTATCTTTCATTCCTCCAGCCACCTTTCTCTCTCCCTCCTCCTCCTCCTCCCCCTTTTCTAATGAACCACTGTAATTCTGTGTAATGACATGCATTGAGAGGGGGAGAGGGAGGGGGGAGATGGGGCAATAAGGTGACTGAGTGAAAAAGCGCGCACAAAAGCCAGTCACACCACATTTACATGCCTTCCGAGAGTGAAAAGTGTGTGTGTGTGTGTGTTTGTGTGGGGTGCCCCCATTTAAGCATGTTTCATTCTTTACGCGGTGGCAAATTGGATTGTGTTGCTGATCGACGGCCCAATGTGATTTCCCTGTGACTGTTTATACACACCACACACTATGGAGAGAGGAGCTATACCATGAAACCAGCTCAAGGACTTCCCAATCATTGGTGAAAAAACAACACTGAATGTGCATGCACCTAACATGCTTCAATACCTATATATTTCGGTCAGACTTTTTACTGTTCCAAAAACAAGTGGGAGTTTTTTAATACCCACAATTCAATGGAGAACTAAGCTGAACCTGCTGTAGATCTACATTCACAACAGGCCCTTGAATATTCACTCACATCTCAGTAATATATTCCACCGTTTAGGAGAGTTCACACAAATTTGAAATGGGAGTTGGCCCTCCCACCCCCCCGATCAGGTTCTCTTATGTGTGATGAGGAGACATCAGAAGATACAGCAGAGGCCAAACAGCCAATTGGAAGCCTGCGTCCTTCACACCCGCAGCCATCGCGTCACTCTGAGCTCGAACCTCACGCCACTGGAGGTTAAGCAGAACGCTGCGGAGCCCTCACACCGCCGTACAGTGAGACATTACAGACACGGAGCGGATCTAATTAAATGCTGTTCCACATTAACAGGATTGGGCGGACTGGCCGTTTCCTGCCCGCTCCCTGCGGCCCGTGAGTGGCACTGTGGGTAATGCACACGAGCAGGCACAGGATGAAATGTTTCCTAGAAAATACACACATCCCGCCAGACACAAGCCCAACTGACACCCCATACATGCAAGTCGACCGGCTCACAATGCGAAGCAGGGGGGTGGAACATGGCGACATGACAGTGGAGTTGCAGGCACACAAAGGCTGGGGCCAGGTCACTGCAGAGGGACAGGTTGTAATCACAGACTCAGGTCTTTCTGTAACCCGGAAGGTGGAGGGAGGAGAGGTGGGAGATGGAATGTCAGTCCCAATCTCGTTTCAGTTACAGGATTAGAGCACTGTTGTGAACGGCCTGCCATCTCCTTTGTTGCATATTTTCTTTAATGGCAATTTAAGAGAGGAGGGGATGTGGCTGCACACGGGCCTGACAGAGATAAAGAGGGCCTACTTTTTATTTCCCTCCAGCTCCGGTTCTTCCACGAGGGATCGGCTGTTGAGGGACCACATGCTGTGGATCCAGCTGGGAAAGCCAACAGTATAAACTGACAAAACAAATAGCGAAGACGTGAGTTAAGAGCTTGGTGATGTAAACAGTAGTCCAACGCAGCCTCTTAACCGAGCTGGAGTTCAGATCAGAGTCCACAACAATCCCGTCCCTTCTCTGTTTAGGTGCTATTTCACTTTTGTTAGACAACACGTCGCAACCGGTCAAGATCTCTCCGTACCGTTTCTCATCCTACAAAATGCAATAGCTCAGAGGAAATGGGTTTACTCAAACAATATTTAGAATTTTTTGACAGAAAACCAACCACAAGCAGACCACACAGTCGGTCTCTGCTCCTTCCTTGTCACTCCTGCTCTGCTTTATGATCTTGGAACATTTCCTGCCATTCTAGGCAGCTTCAATCACCCCTACACCACAGCATCCTCCCATGAAATACTCTCTCAACCTCCCCGGGGGCCAGTGGAACAGACAAAAGGTAGAACAAGTCCCTGATACTGGCTGGAGAAACGAGCCATTTCTGCATCAGCTGTTGCACAAAATGGAGGCCATCTCTGTGGCCAGATATCACAACACGACGTTGGTGTACGTTCAAAAAAGCTTGTCTAAAACTCAACAAAGAGCTTCTGTCACGCACTTCCCAATCTCATCCTGCTCGATAAATCAGCCAGGATGATTGCAAGGGATGAGAGGCAATTAGGCCTCAAAAATGTCATATTCAGCCATTTGTTACTTTGTCCTTTTGTTCACTGATTTTTTTTCCCTCCCAGAGGGTTACAATGTTCGCTTTTTGAAACCAACAAAATAATTCCGGGTGGTCTCTCCAATTGAGTAGCAAGTGGACCGGCGCAGACCGGTTCAGCCCGGATTCAACCGTTAAGTGGGGATACGGTTTGGGTTTTTCCAGTAAATCATGGCTACATCTCGCTTGTCTAAAACAACGGCATCCCTTGCACAAAACAAAAGACTCAATGCCACTATTTATCCTTTTAATGAGCTCACAAACCGTCTGAATTGCTGCACTGTTTAACTATCAGTCTGCAAATTTCATCCATCACACAACAAAAACAACAAATGAACAGCTAGCTCAAGCTTGTGCAGTGGAGAACAATTCAACAAGGGGGACATCCATGAAATGCTGCTTTATTGAATTTGTTCTTTGCCCGTCCTCTACACAATGGTCTACAGAAATCCAATCAGTGTTAATTGCTCCTGGATTCACAACCTCTCGGCACGTAACGATTTAAGGTCTTCCGCTCCGTCTCAAGACCTTTAGTGTGTCTCTATATCCCAGTCTGCTCTCTCATTGGCCCTTCAATGCCCTCCCCCCGCCCACTCCCTCTCTCAAATCATGATCATTAAACAGAGGGAATTTCTTGAGAAGGCCGGAGGTTGACTCAACCATTTTAAAGCCCCTGTCCACAGCTGGGAGTTTGTCCTCTCGGCCTGGGTCTTACAGCACATTCACAGCCTGAAGCGTGAGTGTTATTGTCTCCTGCATCGGCAGAGCGTCCCCCTTTCACAGCGGCTCAGATAAGGCATCTCGTTGTGTGTGTGTGTGTGCACTGCGTTTGGTCACATTTACCTTAAAAAACATCTAATCTCCGAGGTCACGCAGTAAATAAGCACAGGTCTTGCAAGTAGTAAGCAACGGGATGCAAGTAGTAAGGTATCAACGCATCAAAGTCAGCATGCCTCGATACCATGCAGCCCACACACGTCCTATAGATATGGCCACACCACAAAGCCAAATAAAAGCCCTCGTATTGCAGTCGCCTCCCCGAGACCGGATCACACAGTCTTGCTGGTGGACTGTGAAGGAAGTTGAATCCATCTAGATGGACGCACGGCTAATAGGTCACAGAGAAGACAAGCCCCTGAGGCCGGCTCTGCTCCATTTCCTAATCACACAGAACACGAAGCTCTCCAGTGTTAAGGCCCCACATCTATTTCCGTTATCCCTGCGAAAATCAGGGCGCGGGACTACAAGCAGGCATCGGACGGTTTATTTGATTAATTCCAAAAAACCCGCTTAATTGCCGCGGTGCCGTGTTCCATTAGAGCAGGGCGTAGCGGCACACTGGCCCGGTTTCAGAGGCTCCGCCAGAGCAGGATATCCTGGTCACAGTCCCCTGGACAAAAACACCCTTCACACCCATACACAGCTGGAAAACGAAAATACACCAGAACACATTAACATTTAATCGTACGAACAAAGAGATACACAAAAAACTTATGTCCATGACTTCCCACTTCTGGCATCTATTAATTTTGAGCCAATATGTTTTTTTTTTTTATGTTTCTTATTAGACTTACTACTCATTATATTTACTAAGACATATTTCTTCATCATTTCACAAGAGACAAACTCCCCCCAGCACAAACTTCTCCCGGTACATTCTCTGCAGTCAAGATGATTTATGACTGCAGACAGCATGTCATTCCAGAAAAAGAGAAAAGTGGACATAATGAAATTAAGCTCCCTTTAAATTTCCCATTCCTTCACCAGGGAGGGAAAGCCCTATGGTTGTGTTCAGAAGAAAGCTGTAGGATATTGTCTGCGGTATTACTGAATAGTAGTATCTAACAGAACATCTATGAGACTCCTCATGGCTATTTAATATGTGTTGCGCTCACTAAGGGATCAAGCCGGTGGGTGAGAAGGGACCTTATTAAGAGTAATATTCCTTACAGGACTAAATCGCTAGAGCACCAGCGTAGCATTTGTGCTTAACAGGGCCTGTCCAAAGGCAGCTTAGCATATATTGAGAGGCATTGTGGGATGTGGAAGGGCCCTGCTCCGGTAGTCCTGAAGAACAGCGCTCTGACCATGATCCTCTGCCGTCCCCTGGACAGCTGCCCCTCAGGAACACCGTCTGCTCTCACAGCCCCCCTCCCCTCCCCTCCCCTCCCCTCCCCTCCCCTCCCCTCCCCTCCCCTCCCCTCCCCTCCCCTCCCTCTTCTTGTCTTCTCCCTCTACTACCTAAGAGGCCAGCTCTGAAACCCCCAATGGAACCTTCTCATGAGCCCAGCCATATGCCCACACGCCAAGGCTCTACGCAGCCAGCAAATGTGAACCTGGCTAATAATTAATAGCGTGTAATTAAAAGGGCTGGGTTGCCTGTCCTTGTAAAGAGCCATTAGCTCCATGTATCAGCATGATGTAATTGCCTTGTTTG
Organism: Osmerus mordax; assembly: GCF_038355195.1. Lineage (NCBI taxonomy): Eukaryota > Metazoa > Chordata > Actinopteri > Osmeriformes > Osmeridae > Osmerus > Osmerus mordax. Next base: position 14,963,073 of record NC_090060.1, on the reverse strand, counting down.
ATGTGGAATTCTGGAGTATCATTCCATCCCAGGCCTCCTCCCCCTTCCCTGCCCCCACCTCACGGCACTCGCTCTCACTAAACTTGAGTGACATTGATGCTTGTTGCTGCGGCGTGTCGAAGGCATGAATCCCTCTTTACAGTGTTGTAAAGGGAAAGTCAGCGCTTGTACACTTGGGCAAGGCCAGAATCACTGTGCAGGCAGGATTGACTTCAGAAGGACTGTGTTTGTTCCCACCATTTACAGCATATCAACCCTCTCTACCCTGCACACCCGTCTCAGACCAACAACCCCCAACCCAGCCCAGGGCCATGCACTCCCAGCCCCAGCTTTGATTGACAATACCACCCTACACTCTCTATTTTATAGAAGAGAAAAAGGCAATTTAATGCATAAAGGGATAAATGAGGGAATAACTGCATTTTTAAATCAAGCTGAAAGGGTCTCCACAGCAGGGAAAAAGGAAAGTCAAAAAGGGGAGAAAGAAAGAGATTTGCTTCTTTTTAAAAAGCATGTTTAATCCTTGACACCTGTCAGAGAATTCACCCTTGACGGACCCCTGTGGATTATAAAAGCCTATGGTAGCAAAGAGAAGCTTAACCCTGCGAGTGCCCAGCTATTGAAAAGTGGTTTCTTCTCAAGCGGATTGAGCAGGGACTGGACCTGACCCTCTCAATCATCCAGCTATATCACAGAACACACACCTAACTCATCCCTCTTGTGCTGAGTCCATGGCACTGTTATAACAGAAGATATTGAGGTCAGATCAACTGGATCACAACCATCTCATAACGGCAGAGACACAGACCAAGCGTCAGAGACGACAGAGACGATAAAAGCAACCGCAAACAACAGTTCAAACCGCGGATCTCGTCTCTGCACTGTGGGCCCTCTGTGGGGGACTCCATTCTCAGCTCGCAGAAAGATATCAAAGCTGCTCACAGGCCATAGCAACTGCACGAGCGTCGAGTCAGGAAGTGGAAGCCGCGGTGAGGGAGCCGACGTTCAGGCTGGGGGGGGGGTGGGCGGTGTGTGTGTGTGTGTTTGGGGGGGGGGGCGGTGGTGGTTCCTGGGAAAACAAACTAGCCGGGAACGGAGTTTGCTTTGGTCTGGATCAGCTGTGTCAACTTGTTGAAGTCAGATCCTAAAAAGAGCTGGCAGGCTGCCTGGCCCAGCATCAGCTCTCCTCTGCTTTCCCAGATACCTGCATACCTGCACGCTGTTAGACAAGCCTGAAGACACGCAAGTGTGGGGTTGATTCCTTTCATCTGTAATTGTGTGTTTGTTTGCGCTGGCTATGTAAAAAGACATAGCCTCGATCTAATCAAATCTCTGGCACGCATTATTTTGAAGGGTTATATAACCACTGACATGTAAGGAGCTTTAGCATTTGCTGAACATGGAATCCAGATGCTTATTTGCTGTGACTCTAAGGAGTTATCGGTGGATGTTGACAAGACAGCGGGGTGCTGGGCCTGGAGAGAAAGCTTATTGGAGGAGGGAGGGAGGGGGCTGAAGAGAAAGGATTATGGGAGGCCGGCAGTGAAGGGGCTATTGTTAGAGCCTGAGAAAGTGTGCAGGAAAAGTGCCACACACTCTGCTAAAATCCACACAGACCCAGGCCCTGGCGAATAACAGGAAACCCTTAGATACAGGTCGACACAATGAGCCACAGTCCCCCTGTATAGTGGGTCCCTCAGTCTGAAATGCACCGAAATATAACCACTTCACGGCTGAATCTATCAAACCGAATCCACAAAAAGAGAAATGCGAGGGGAATAGTCCCGTTTTGCATAGTTTTGTCCAAACCAGTTGACTGTTGGAGTGTTTAGGTCTTTGAAAAGCTGGGTTGGGAGATGACAGAGTGCTGCTCATTTGGGAGTAAACTGCATGGGGATGGGGCTTCTGAGAGGCAAAACAATAATAAATTGCCAAGCCTGTGAATGCAATTATCCACAAAAACCTTGAGTTGAGGCCATGAACAATAAATACATGTTGCCATCATAATAATGCCAGAACTTTGCGTGGCAACAGCACTCCATTCTTTTGTCATTATGCGCAGAGTGTGAAACTAAATAATGACAAATCAGGGGGTTCTTTTTTGGGGGATGTGAACATAGATCCCCAACCTCTTAGGAAAGTTTTTACAAAAGAGTAAAAGGGAGAGAGATGGCGGGGGGGGGGGGGGGGGGGGGGAAACCGGACCCAATTCACTCTTCCTGGTCCTTTGTGTTAGAGGAAAAGAGACACCGCTGTGGAGGTGGGAGTGGAGTGTGTGTGTGTGTGTGTGTGTGTGCGTGTGCGTGTGCGTGTGCGTGTGTGTGTGTGCGTGCGTGTGTGTGTGTGTGTGCGTGTCCATCACCTCACACGGATAATACATCTTCAAGTATTCACGCTTAAGTATGTTCTCTTTTTACCAGCTTCGCTCACTCGGACCATTAAACTTAAATTGTATTTACTTTCCAAAATGGCGGCACATCTGAGATCCGACTGTTACATTCTGACCTGCATGCGTTCCAAGTAAGAAATACTTAGACATGCATACAGCATCTAGTCTTTGAACGTCTTTTAACACCAAAGGAAACAGCTGCAGTGGTTAGGCTGCTGGTGAGTAAGCTCACATACTGAAACAATCATTTCAACCCTCAGGCTGGCATCCTGCTACAGCTGTCCACAGTTCACCAAGATGGGAGCCTTGCTGTACAGTAGACCCTGGGCCGGTGAAAACCTGTTAAGGAGGGCTGTCTCTCAATCCTCGGGTTAACACAATGCCAACCCAGACCACAATATCCTCATACTGCAACCCCGGGTCTACCACTAAGTAAAAACCCCAAAGCCATGCCCCAATCTACTTATTTAAATTACATTACATTTACATTTAGCAGACGCTCTTATCCAGAGCGACTTACAGTAAGTACAGGGACATTCTCTCCGAGGCAAGTAGGGTGAAGTGCTTTGCCCAAGGACACAACGTCATTTTGCGCGGCCGGGAATCGAACTGGCAACCTTTAGATTACTAGCCCGCTTCCCTAACCGCTCAGCCACCTGACTCCCATTTAAATGTGGCACACACAGTCAAACACTGGCTGTGAGGGTAGAGGACTTACCAGGGCTAGTGAAACCAAAAAAAGGCATGTTGGTGCTAAAACTAAGCCTATATTGCAAGGCAGAATTGCCACGTCCTATGTTTCTATAGTGTACTGAGACTTGCCATAGCTTCAAAGAGATTCATGCAAAGAGTCATATTTCACTTTGTCAGGACTGTAAGGAAAATCTAGAGTGTGGCAATGGGAAGGATTTACATGGAGAAATAGAACATCTAAATACTGCAATTTAAAGATCAAAGCTGAGAGAGATCTTCTGGAGAGCTTCATTTAACACCCATCTTCATCATTTAGTCTGCGAGGGGAGAGAGAGAGAGAGAGAACAGGACTGTTTTTGACCCCTCCTGTCCTGTTCTTGATTTCCCAGGGGTGTCCTACATACTTGGAGCCATGAAGGAGAAGACTGAGCCCAATTAAGAGAAAATTCTAGGTTATCAAGTTTAGATTTCAAGGCCAAATCCACTCACGGGTATCACATAAAAAAGGAAACTGAAGGGAAATTGGAAAAGAGAAACGGGAACACCCACAGAGCTGAAAACTTGACCTATTGTGACACCTCTGAGCCCACATATAAAGGAAAGCGAGCAGTGTGTGGGCGGATGGGATTCTGTCTTGCCAAGGAACAGGACTTGAGATTTTCTAAATGGCTTGAAGTTCGTTTTTTGGGGGGTCAAATCTATAAAAAGATTGCTGATGCTTTCAATAACAATTTGATATTATTCCAATCTTACACCACAATTTGGCAAAGCTGCTAAATAAGAAACCCAAATCAGCTTAAAATATTTGCACATTATTAGTCCCTTGTATTCTATTGCAGTGTGTGGTAGACCCATATCGTAACTCATAACCGGCAACTAACTGTTCACAGAAGACTTGCAATCTGTTATCTCCATCCCTGAACTTACATAAAGTGCTTTGCTTTTCTCATCTGAAATATTCCAAGCTTTGAGGCCAGGCGAGATATTTAGCTTGGCCATGCCTTCAGCTGAAAAGTAACCAAAAAAAAGAAAAGTCAAAGTAGTGCAGAAGAGGGCAGGAGGAGGCCAGGAAGAGGCCAGGAAGAGGCCAGGAGGAGGCCAGGAGGAGGCCAGGAGGAGGCCAGGAGGAGGCCAGGAGGAGGCCAGGAAGAGGCCAGGAGGAGCCCAGGAGAAGGCCAGGAAGAGGCCAGGAGGAGGCCAGGAAGAGGCCAGGAGGAGCCCAGGAGGAGGCCAGGAAGAGGCCAGGAGGAGGCCAGGAGGAGGCCAGGAAGAGGCCAGGAGGAGGCCAGGAGGAGGCCAGGAGGAGGCCAGGAGGAGGCCAGGAGGAGCCCAGGAGGAGGCCAGGAAGAGGCCAGGAGGAGGCCAGGAGGAGGCCAGGAGGAGGCCAGGAGGAGGCCAGGAGGAGGCCAGGAGGAGGCCAGGAAGAGGCCAGGAGGAGGCCAGTGATCCACTGGAGCGGAGGCCAGAATGACGCTGTCATCTTGAGCTCCGTCTTAGACTTGTAAACTCAAGTATGGTTGTTTTCCTGGTATGTAGAGGACGATTTAACTGTTGTGATGATCTACTAAAAATAACACAAGTTTTAGAGGAAGCTCAGGATGTTTTCCGCATTTACCACTAATAGGTCTTTAGACTGGATGATGACGAAACTTGCTGACTTGAGTCACTTTAATTCTCCTGTAATGCCAGTAAATACCAGTAATTACAGAGCATAATTACTGTGTACATTATAAACATATATCCACCCCATTGGCAAAGCTTGGCCACACTGTTTATCACCACAACAAAGTAAATAGATCTCCCTCGCTTTTAGCCTTCATACATGTCAACTGGGGTGAAGACAGTACTCAGGAAAGACGACTTCAAACAATATATCAAGATCTGGGAGAGAAGAGGTTTGATAGGAACCTTCTGGAACACGGCCCAAAATAAAATGTGTTCTCCCAGTTCTTCTGTCCATCTGCAGAAGCTCCTGGCTGCTAGAGGGGGTAGACACCTGGTGCTGTGGGGCTGAAGAGGGATGGTTCGTGAGGAGGGGAAATTAATCTTCTCCCCCAGAGGATGGCCCCAGACCCTGGGGATAACAGAGACGTAGAGAAGGGGGCTGTTCTGCAGGTGGACTGTGAGGGTTTGTTGGCAAGTCCCAGATATCAACCATCGGTTTTCATCATTCAAACATTAAAATACACTCCGCTTTCAGTCGCTCCTCACATACCTCGAGCGCTCCATAATTATATGATGGAAGAGAAGAATCGAGGGAGGGGAGGGGGGTACTTGGCAGAAACCTTGACATTCCTGACATGAAACCTTCTCCTCCACAGCTAACCTTTTCTTCTGCTCAGGCTGCTTCCACAGGATCACATGCTCGCAAACAGGATGAGCTGTACTGGACCACATTCAAAAAGGTAAAAAAAAAAAGAAAAAAAAAAAAAAAAAAGTTAGGAGTTTGAGGGCTGTGCAGGATTAGGGTAGGTAGGCTAGCGCCTTGGGCCTTGACCTGCTGAGGGGGAGCAGCACACCTGCTGGGCTCCTCAGCCAGCGGAGGGGTCATGGAGGGGGGGGGGGGGGGTCAATGAGCATGTGGGGAGTGACATGGTAGGGAGCCACGTTACAGAGGGGACCGGGACAGGGGGTGGAGATGGGAGGGGAGGGGGTTAATAAGTCTTGTGTGCGTTTTCACAGTTTTCCTCTCCTTCCCCGACTCTCCTGACAGGACTAAACCCTTCACCAGGCTGGAGATCACCTCCATAATGACTTCCTCTTGTTCCCCGGCAAAACAAATGTAGGAGGCAAAAGAATCAGCTGTGATTTCATGGCGAATCAACTTCAGTTATTTCAATATGCCCTCGTGACAATGTCCAAACACGGGGGGGAAAGTGTTTTCACCCATCAGTGTAGCGTCATGGATTCCTCCAGTAAGACATTCCTCTACTGGAGCAGGCTAATCCGTCATTTCCTTTCCTTCGCTCGTAACCCTTCGGCCCCGGCGCACAGGAGAGCCCCTGCAGTCAGGGTATCTCCCACTTCACCGCCTGCTGAGAGCACAGCCAATCGCCGCGCGGCTTGAATGCGGAGCCCGCCTCGACAATGAGGCGGCGGAGAAAGCGGCGGGTCCCGGCCGCGTCTCCCTGCCAGTAATCTCTCTTTGAGGCCTCCGCGTCTCTAATTGCCTGGACACTTGTGTCCGAGGGCGGCTCTCTCCACTCAGTGAAAGAGATGAGACCTCTCGTGCTCCTTACAACAGGCTTAAGCTGATAAAGCCCCTTTCACTCCACACGGTCGTGGGATTGGTTCCCCCCCCCCCCCCCTCCCTCAGTCGACACGGATGTGGAGCAAAAGACTAATCAAAACAGCGATTAGGCCCCGACACGGAGGCATGGCTGGCTCTCAGAAGGGCCACTACAGGGGGGCCCGGGCCTCCAGCCACCACCTGGCTCGTTTGGAGACCCTAGCATTAAAAAGTTGGAACTTGTACTTACGCCTCCGAGTAACTAAGGGGGTTGGATATGCATGGAATGCGTGTAGCAGGGTTTTTATTGAGGCGACTGGGACGAGCGATAATAGATTTTACAACGGCAGTTGGCGAGCGTGGAACTGTGCTACGGCTGTAATCCCAAGTTAACCTCGGTAAGAGCGATAAGAGAGGCTGCGGACAGAGAACGATAAAGTGCTCGTCCAAACCTCAACGATCTCAGTCTCTACCTCAATCAGCCTGCTCTTTGTAGGACTGCCTCTCCCTCAGCAGATAACCAGAGCCTTCCCCCTCCCTCTCCCTCAGCAGATAACCAGAGCCTTCCCCCTCCCCCTCCATCAGCAACTCCTCCATTTGGAACAGTCATCAGGTCCCCTTGTCTGTTCCCTGGTCTTCTTGTCTCTGCATTCTACAGATTCCGTGCCATTTCTTAACGGTGCAATCAGAGGAAATTGTTGCCCTGTAAAAAGCTTGCAGCTGCGGAGAACAAACAAGCCTAAGTCCATGATTCTCCAGACATCTGAACAGTACTCTGCTTTCATCAGTATTGGCTTAACCCTGGACAACTGCCATGTCTAAGGGGGAAAAAGGGAGTGACTGTAAGAATTGTTTATTCTGGATTCATTTCCCGTGGCTGTCAAATCACATTCATAACTTCAGAATACACTGAAAAAAAATTCTAATAATAGATTGCTGATGTGATGTATCTGATACCGTTACGGTATGAATCAAGTTTGTATGAGATCCGGAGTTGTTCTCAGGCAAAATGTCCAAGCAACGGTCCTAAATAACTACTTGAGTGTGTTGTATCCAACAGATCATATAAAACACATTGACAACCCAACTCAAGTCATAACAAGGTCATTAAAAAAAAGCAGATGGGATGGATTCCCCTGCCAGGGGATTGTCAGTGGGAGAGATCACCAAATCCTATTTTCCTGAGTAAATATTGGATGCAATTATGTGGAGAGCATATTGCTGTGGCGGCCTATATGAATAAACAGACATGGCCACGCAGTGACACAAGTGAATGTGGCAGCAGAGTAGATTGGTTGTTTGGATGGCTAATCAGTAGACAGAGCATTACACAACTTCAAACAGTAGACATCTGAATTCATAACCTAGCTCCGAGACAGCAGGAATAAATGGGAACCAGCTCTGGAGAGAGGGAGGGCTGCGGGAACAGCAAACTGCAGGGAGTAGCCCGGCCTGAAATCTTTCAAAACTCCCCGCGGTTCTTATCAGAATCACCACAGTCACTCAATTCAACCCCCCCACCCCCCCCCCCCATCCACCCCCCCCCGCCTATCAAACAGCAGCACGTCAAGTTAAGCCACAAATTCTCCAGCCGCCACAGTGGGCTGTTAAACTAGTAAACCTAAAGAGATGGAGATGCAGTGATAGCTGGATCTGGCTCCTTCTCCCTCAACTCCTCCACAGTTAAGACAGCAGTTGCCTGCTGTACCAATCACTCAAAATGTAAGGCACTGAGGTAAACACCTAGCATTCTGAAACCAAGACTGTCTTAAAAGAGCTGACTTGACATTATGGAAAACTATTCAGTTTTTTGGGGGGAGGGGGAAGGGGGGGCGGCGTATTGCCACCCATCCTTATTAGACGCACACCATCTCCTCTGCTGCCTCATTATCTAGTTGCTGAAGATTAGCCTTCCCCCCCTCTCCCCAAAACATCTGTCTCTGAGGAAGCCAGGCTCATTCCATGCTTGCATTAGAAGCACCCGCCCATCTAACCCAGGCAGTTAGAGAGGTCAGACATGTCAGAAGTCCCATGTAGGGTGATCTCTAGAAACCCGGAGAACATCTGAGCCAGGAAGCCAGACAGCAACGGGGCCGGGTTGGTTTGGTGACTTTGGGAGGTGCTAATTGGCTGTAAGCTTCCTGAGATGAAGGCGATTAGTCGGTTTGGCCTGAACTCGACCTCCCTCTCCTCCCAGGGGAGACGTGGGGATGTTGGCGTGCCGTGGAGGTCTTTGAACTGTCAGAAGGATTGAGACAGTGTGATTTCAGGGTTGCGAGACTGCTCACCTTTCACAGTGAAGCTGCAGTGAACTTCTCACCCCTTTAATCTTAAAGAAAGCAACGACACTCGCGGTCCAATGAAGAGGAGGCTCTCCTTGAAAACAAGCAATCTTACAGACCTATTCAAGGGGTTATATTTAAGGAAGGCTCAGTAAAAGGCCCAGACACGCTTGAGCGAGTGACTGGTGAATTTTAGCAAGATTATCCACTGTCAACTGGAAGTGCTGGCTCCTTAACTCCCATATAATCTTCCTGCCTGTGCCTTCCTCTGCTCCTTCCTGGCCTCTCTAATTCTCTCTCTCCCTCTTCCTTTCTCTCTTCCCCCCCCCCCCCCCCCTCAAGGAGAGTTTTATTAGATGCTGTGTCCTCTTTCTGTCACACAAGCTTTACAACTCTGACAGAGCAGAGCCGAGCCAAGCAGACCTCCCTGGCTCCTTTGCTTCCTCCTCCCCCCCCCCCTTCTCTCTCTCTTACACCCTTAGCCTGAGGAAGTGACCACTCTCTCCTCTTAGTCACATATCTACCTGTCCTCCACTTACAACCCAGAGACCCTGCAACCCCACAAAACCTACACAGAAAAGACAATAATTATATTCAATTGCGTGGGAGGTTAAGAAAGCAAAAGGTTGTAAATGAAAGAAGAGAGTGATGAAGCGGACCGTAAAAGGGTAGATGGAGCGTAAGGAGGCAGAGCATGAAGCGAAGGTCCTGCTATGCTCATGCTGTATCACTAGCCGTCATATCTGGGTTATCCCATTGTATACCAGACAGCTGGGGGGAAAGAAGCCTCTCACTAGTACTTGCAAGAGCTCAATAGTAGACAAGACAGCAGGGCTGGCGCCAACATGAGCGTGCCAGGCTCCAAGCTGAGACAGTAGGCCTGTTTGTATAGCAGGGGTCTTTCAGACAGGAGCCCTAACCACAGGCACCGTTACACTTCAATGGAAACACTTCTCTAAGGGGGGCTTCACACCCTGCTCACACCACAGTGCATCATCATTTGCCATTTCCATCAGGGGGGGTGGGGGTGGGGGGGACTGGCAGAGCGTGAGATAGACATGCAGTGGGGAGAGAAACAAGATAAGTGGAAGGGGGAAGGTTGAAGGTTATCTAAATAGACTATTCATAATCTGGGGAGAATTGTGGGTCGACTGCCATTACCAACGAAAAGTAAACACGCCGAGTCTAGAGACATCATCTACGAGACAGGCTTAGTAAGGTGGTCGACATTTAAAAAAATCCCTTTTTTCTGTCCTTCAAGAAGACATGCATCCATAAAGATGTGGCTGTCTGTGAATCACTGACTCCCTTCGCTGGCCTCCTCGGTGGAGATCCAAGGTGATGATGAGGGGAAGACGGGATGATCACATGATCAACCCTCCCTTGCAGGAAGGAAAACTAAGAGGCCGCTCCGGTTAGGGGGCCACTACACTTTTAACCCTCGTGCTGCCTTCGGGTAACATGACCCAAAGGTTCATAACGAACCATCGTTGTGTTTACCCAATTTTACCCAATACAAAAACTTTTTTTTTTTTTTTTTTACCATTCCAATGTGGGGGGTCTGAGACAGCCCGACAGTTAAAAGAAAATGCTTAACTTTTTTTTGTATGAGGTAAATTTGTCGCAATACGACGGTGGGTCAAAATGACTGATGGGTCAGAATGACCCGAAGATAACACAAGGGTTAATACAGAACGAGACACAGACAGAGAGAAAGAGAGACACAGGCAGTGACAAAGTGAGAGAGACAGAGAAATAAAATGAGCATTGAGAGACGAGAGGACTGGGGAAGTAACAACCATATGTTTATTTCCATGGAAATTAAGCAATGGCTAAGATATTTTCCTGCAGTTGCTTTCACCAGAAATTAATATCCAACTATAATGACCTAGGCCTCCCATTCAATAGATGTGAGTCGCCGTCTGGACAAAAATCAAGGGAAATACAGACTTGGATTGGCGAGTATGTGTTAATTGGCTCGGTTTGGAATAATGTACGCAAGACGATCAAGCATCTGTTGTCCTCGTCTGAGCATTGCTGCAGACACTGCGGTTTAGCAACGGTCATGCTGGTGCTCTCGAACGTCACCGTCCTGTGGAAAGTTCTGGTTAAAAAAACCAGAGTCCTGAAAAGGTCCAGCTGGGAAGCACGATGGGACAACAGAGACAGGCCCAATCCCAGGGTTTCTGTTCAGTGGTTCCTGGACCACAGACCGAGGTCACAGCCCTACAGCCATTGTGACTTGTACCTCGCAGGCGGACAACAGAAGCAGAAACCGATCTGGTGGCGGAGAGAGAGAGGGAGGTCTGGGTCCCTCCAACAGCCACACAGGCTCCCTGTTTTCAAGTCACTCTCAGCGGGTAACTTAAACCCCCCCGAACATCACCTCCGATGAGATCTCTATTGTCGTCTCTCACAATATTGCAGTGCTGGCAGTAAAGAGCAGACAAAGCCCGGTGAGAGAGGACAGTAACCCTAGCTTGGTGTGAGAAGCAGCAGTTGGCGTGGCTGGCGGTCCACAGCCTTGTCCTAGCGCTGCACTTCCCTACCCTCGGGCCTCGCTGCCTCGGCGGAGCAGGTGTCTGCCCACATTCCTCCCACGAGCTCTTGTCAAACACTGCGTTAGGTAACAGGCGATCGCAGCTGCAGGGACAATGGAGCGACATTATGGCTCAGGAGCTGGGCCAGACAGACACTCGACCGCACGCCTGCTTCTCAAGGTAACAGTAAGCAAAAGGTCAACGTTCTAGACCAGCAAGGGTATAGCTTCATTACTAAGACACACACACACACACATCTTCATATTACAATATAGTGTAAATCAATGGGTATTGTAAATGTCACACAAATGCTTTTAGACGGTATTGTGAGTTGGTGAGCCGATATGCGCAAAGAGAGGAACCTCCCACAGCAACACATCAACCAGAACGGATTCTCAGAGTGAGAGTGACGAGGCACAGAGCATCCCTGCAACGGTAAACCTCAACCACAAGCAGCCTTTACAGATAAGGAACAGCACATTATCACCTGCTGATAAAGAGGGCAAGATTGTTTTCTTTTCTTTTTCTTCCCCCCCCCCCCCCAGTCTTCTGCAGGAATCAAAGGCAGGCTGCAGGCGTGAGGCTGAGATACGTGATGAGCAGGGCTCGGCGTGCTTTTCATCAGATCAGTGACACCCTGATGACAGGCACCCTTGGCCCCTACTCTTCAGCCCCTGGCAGCTGTGGCCCTGGTGCCAGGGCTCCCAAGAAGAGGGGTTGGGTTATGTGGGGGTATGAACAGGAGGCCTTTCTCTCACTGGGGTGTTATTCCCCCTCCACAAACACGCACACACTCCCTCTCTGTCCACACACACACACACACACAAACTTCAGCACAGCCTACTCTGCCTCAGAATGTAGTCTCCACTGTTGCTGGCAGAGCGATGCCTTCACACAGACTTGGCGAAGGTTTTAATTGATTTACGAGCGTCTCTCCCACTACTCCCCGTACCACGCCATGTAAGGCAGTGCCAGCTAGCCACGACGCTCTGCTAGCAGACAGCCATACCTCCTATAACACTGGGCAGACATCCACTCGCTGAAACACACTGCCATAGGGCCTCAAGCACACACGCTCGCGGATGTGAAACTGCAAAGCGGTGTTCTCATCTCAAAGCTTCCGTGAGCTTTTGTGTTGTGCCAATCCCAAGAATGGAAAATAGCTAATAGTAATGAAATGGTCTGCGAACCGCATCTTTCATGACTTTGATGCTATGAATGACATTTGTCGTCCACAGCTGGAATGAAATCAACCGGGCTGAGTTGATTTCACTCAGCTTTGCATTTACTCTTAAAAAGATGGCACTGTCAGCTTGTCTTTTCTTTCAGGCAGTACAGCGAACAAAGTGGAAATCGAGGGACATAGCAAAGTAAAAACAGCTTAAGTAAATCAACAATGCATAATGTTTTGTCCAAATACAACCAAATGAAGAATTGCTTTTCAGAGCGATTATATGGAGATTACACAGGCTGGGGTACAAGTGTTAACACCGGCCGTGTTTCTCCTCAGAGTCTGAAGCTTATCCCTGCTTGATTAGATAACAAACATTCCCGATGATGTGAGTGACAGAGCAGAGTACACAGAGCAGGAGAAGGCAAGCTAGAGAGAGAGAGAGAGAGAGAGAGAGAAGGGGAGGAAGGTCGGGGGCCGGTACAGTAGGAGGTGGAGGGAGGCCAGGTGGGCGATGAGGCTCTGAAAGAGGCGATTGAGAAAGATTGCAGGCTCCGCCAGGAGATGTGCAGGCTTGGCCCCACAGAGCTCACTCTCTCTCCCCCCCCCCCCCCTCACTCCCCCCTCTTCACCTCACTCCCCCCCCGCTCACTCTCCACCCTGCCCAAGGCCTGCGAGGAGGGGGGTGGGGGGGATTGGACCACTTCCAAAACCCGCAGACCCACAATACCAACGCAGCTCTCCACCAGGTCAACATCATACACCAATTAGAGCAGTACAAGGCACACAACGCTACTCTTCAGTGGCTGCTACGATCATGAGCGCACAGGCCAAAACTAGGACCCACGTACGTTTCTAACAGAGACAAAACAGACTGCCATGATGAACAAGTTGTTCAGCGCCAGACTTCACACTTGCTCAAAGAAAAGCTCGCAGCAGGTCTTGTCAAAAATTATACTTTGAATGCAGACATGTTGATTTAGGACTGCAGTCAGCGTTTTGCCATCTTGCCTTGGGTCTGTGTAAACAGGGCGTAAATCTTTGACACAAAAGGACAGGTAAATCATTTTAATGATCTCTTGAGAAAGTTAAAAAAAAAATATATATATGAGAAATTCAATAATTAACAAGTAATTCCTACAAATACAAATGTTGCAATGATGTAAGGGACCTAACAGTAGATGTTCTTTTCACAAGTCAGATATTGACAAAGGCACAAAAAGGACAGGAACAGCCTTGCCAATCCATGAGGCTTTTCAGCTCCCCTGCCCATCCTATAAAATATGAACATCAACACACACACGCATCATATGCATGAACACTCTCAGATGTCAAAACAGTGAATCTTAGAAGCCCACAAAGCTCTAGGTGAAATACTAAACATGATTTCATCATTGGAAACATCACATGGATAAGCTATTGTAAGTTCACGATTTTCACTGCCGCCTAAAAACAAGAATAGGTCAGAGGTTAGATTAAAGTTATCCTCATAGCTGCATACAAAATTTATATTTTACCCTCCTAATACTCTACATGACATCCCTTCTGTTCCAGTGGTCTCTATAACAGATTGTGAACAATAGAAACGTTGAGACAGCAGATATTTTCCACCAGCGTTTACAACAATAATGCAGCACTGAGGCTACGCTCCACCCAGACTGGCCCAAGACAACCCCCATCTCTCTGTAATTTCTCCCTTATTCTGCCTGGACTACATAATGAAGTCAAACACAAACCATCACTGGCAATCTGCAGCGCATTAGCAGGGCCTTGATTCAATCTAAATCATGCTGCACCTATCTGAATCAGCGTGAGGGCTCAACAGGAAAAGACTGCAGGAGTAAATTCACCATAAGTCCATAAAGAAAATAACCTTTTATGACTTTTAGCAAATACATTTGGTTATACTTTGCCCCTATTTAGACAATAAGTAGCCCTAACCCTATAAAATATAAGATACTTCACTTTAAAGACTACCTGTGTAAAGAAAAATGCAAGACAATGGGAAAATGTAATTTAATAATAATTAAAATCATATTTAAGTAAAAGGAAATGGTCCCGAAGGCCAACACCATCACCATCTTAAGACACCGTTATTTCAGAGCAATGAAAAGAGAATGTGATAAAGGATAATATTATGAATTGCACAATATGATTCTAAATGCATTCAGTGGGGTGTAGTGGCTGAGATATTACCCTTCACGCTACTGTCCTATGCTGCCAGGTTCCCAGCTGAGGACGGGGATGAAAGATGGCGCAGGCCAGACTTGTTTAGAAAAATCCCATTATTGCACAATCCCAGCTCTCTCCCTCTACCTCATAAGCACCACTGACTACAACAGCAATGTACACAATCCATCCTCCTTCCCACCCACATGTTATTCCTCTTCACCAGGGCACAATATGCATGCAGCTGCAACCACACACACTGCCAAATAGATGGGGATGGCAGTTTCTGTGGGATTAATTGTAATTTGTTATTAAGGATAATAATTTCAGTGCAAGACAGGCTCACTGCTGCATGTAGAGGAGCGAGTTGTGCACATGACCAAAATGGTTTCTCTCTGCAGGTGAAATAGATGTTACAGCTGTAGAGATCACCCTTCCCTCACTCTATGCACCAAACTGTCATGACAACAACACATGTAATTTGACAAACAGCCATTTCACAGAACAAACTGTTCAAAAAAGGCTATTTTATATTTCACACTTGATAATCTTAGCTATTTTGATAGTCATCATACAATTAGGTGAATCATTGGAGAATGCAATCGATGAATCATACAAATAAACACAGATGGAAATAATTATTAACTTGGAAATATTATTTATGGAGTGAATAAATAAACAATTACAGAAGAACTACAGAAATAACTACTATAACTATATCTACAAGATTACTGACCAATTTAGACTGTATTTGTTGATAAACATAATAGTGGGGATAATAGTAAACACAATAGTGTTAGGCCTATAGATTGAAACAAATCAACACACCTTTTATTAAACTAAACACCATTACCAGCATCAGGTGTTCTAAATTGATAATGAACTTATTTTTTCATTTCATTTTTATTTTACAAACACAGACATGCCTTCGTATACACACATATTCACACACAATATTACATTTTGTGATCTACTATTGATAATTGATAATCAAAATATATAATACACAAAACAATGAAAAGAGGATTTAAATTATTTTGTATAGCTGTACACAAAAAAATCTAATTGTATAGTTAATATTTGCTATAGGCTACTTCCACTATTGTGCACATAACCCCAAAATGAACATACTAAAACATACTGGAATACAACTAGGCCTATACAATTAGACCATCATTTAAAGAGACTACATTGTTTGTTTCTTTAATTCAATTACTAAATAATAATAGTAATAGCTCATACCTAAATGTATTATCTATCAAAACAAGTATTATATTATTCATCTGTTTGTGTGTGACTATATGCGTTTGCGAGAGAGTGCTTTTGCAGACAATAACATCTAATGTTATTGGAGACTAGAAAACTCGAGTTATCTATAGATTTATTCCAGATATCCTATTTAAAAGACAAGCACATGTATTTACTGAAAGGGGGGTGTAGCAGGTTAGACCGCATCATTTGTAACAAAACCGCCTATATTAAACCCTGCTTCAACTATAATTGCAACGTGCATGTGCAAATTACCTAAATAATCAACAGTAAAGGCAACACCTGTGCTAATAGCCTACACCATACAATATGGTTAAGGGCAAGCTTTTTACAGCTGAATGGTCAGTGAAAATAAAAACAGATTAGTGTCATATTTTCAGAGATGCAGTCGTTCCCATAGATCCTATTTTTTTTAATAATTAATTCCTTACCTTTTTGTGTCTGTCTTTGAAAGGCAATGCTGGCCATTGCATCTCCTGTAAAAAGTCTTGCCAATGTTTCTGGTCCTGGTCTGATGAGATGAAGACGATTTCCAATTTGTCTTTGTGCTCAGAGGATTTTTTGAACTTGCTGTAAAACTCACAGAGACTGGCGTTAAACTGCTTGCAAGGGCCATTGAGGCTACAACCGAAGTAGAGACCGACCAGAGACAGCTTGCTGCCCAGGGATTGCACATCTACCTCGGCTTTCTCGCTGTTCACGAGCCGCTCCCCAAGAAGATTCACCAGAAACTCCGACATCGCAGCTGCTCGAGTCCTTGAAACAGACCCTTGTAATTCCGTTATCTAAGCGAGACTATTGAAGATCGAAACGGAAAGCCTCACTGACAACCAACACTCAATCGTCCTCCACCGCCAAATCCTTGTCGTACGATGAAATGTGTTCACGATAGACTAGGCACACTACCGTTTTACCACTCTCTCAATCTCAGCTCAGTGAGGTGTGCAGGAATGCGCTCTAGTTATATTCTTCAGCAACCGTGGTTGCTCGCCCCTCCGTCAAAATCACGCAAGTCTTTAATGACATCTAGTTATAAAATGGCGATATTGCATAGCTTATTAATAAATTAGATTTTAAAATGTGTCTATAAGTACATAACTATATAGCTCACTGGGATTACTGTATGTGTTGTAAATTATTTTTGGATTTTAAAACCAGGACTTCTTTCTCTATCGTGACTCTTCACAGGCTAGGCTAATACTCAGAATGAGTTTATAAGCTGGTTTTTGAATTGTGTACCCAATTATTTTTTACATATTTAAATCTAAATGTAGAATGTTTATGGTTTTTCTAAACAAGCAGATTACATCAGTTGTAAAAGAAGATAAAGTCTGAGTTTTTCTAAATAGCAAGGCATGGGTGCCACCTACCGTCCCTTTACCAAGAATCAGATGGCGAATTCGCAGTAGGCTACAGAAGACATTTCACCCTTTGAGTTTATTTTACATATTATAATATTAAACATCCGAATCACAACCGATCCATTTGACATTTTATTCGTCTCACGTAACCAACATGATTGTATGATAAAGTCAACACAATCACAGCACAACAGAAAGCACATAGCCTATTTTAAGTTGATGTGTAGCCTACTCATTAGTCTACCTTTCAAGTCCATAAACCTAATCACGAAATACAGTTAACTTCATCTGCACAGCACTAAACAATCCAAGGCAGAGGGGTATTTCATATGCTTCGAAAATACCTTAATTATGTCATACATTTCCTAATCCCCATTGATGTATAAAATCAATCCACAAATCTACTAAGGCCTCAGGTTGCAATTGGTTAGATAATTTGAATAGATTTATAGACATTCACTGATTGGTAGTATTGCCACACTGACTCTTAAACATATTTTAAATGGGAACCTAAAGAATACAACTTTATTTTGTAGTGAAATGTAATTTAGTGAGAAAGGTAGGATCATCTTCCATCCCAGCAAAGGGAGCACATGGATGATGACTGAGAAGATGTTGCTCTTCTAATCCTCAGTGAACATCATTCTCACCAGGTCTGCCTTGAGACACTCCTCCTCCACCAGCTTCTGAGGCTGAAAATCACAAATTCACAATTTCTGTTACCTGCTGGCATCAAATAAAATAACAATTCAGCTCAGTTTTTTCATTTGTATAAGTTACTTTAATTTTTTCAATGAGATTGTTAAATTGTTGCATTTGAAAAAGTGAGAGGAAGAAAATGGAACTTTCCACATAATCTTTCCAAGACCTTTGTTTTAACAGAACATATGAGATGATCATGCTTTCTGCCTGACAGATCTCTTGTTAACCCTTGTGCTGCCTTCGGGTCACATGACCCAAAGGTTCATCACGAACCATCGTTGTGTTTACCCAATTTTACCCAATACAAAAACAAATAAAAATAATTTTCTTTTAACCTTCGCAATGTGGGGGGTCTGAGACAGCCCAACGGTTAAAAGAAAAGGCTTCACTTTGTTTTTGTATGCGGTAAAGTTGTCGCAATACGACGGTGGGTCACAATGACTGATGGGTCAGAATGACCCAGTATTATATTAACACTATGTGTATGAGAAATAAACCATGCCCTTCTCACCGTTCCATATCGAAGCAGAGTGGGAACACCACTTAGCTTAAGCGTCTTCTTAAACTCATTACTTGGATCTTTCCAACTAGGAAAATATACAAAATTAAACATAGAAAAAAGAATACATACAATTAACAGAGGTTAAATTGCTTTAATCCATACCTATTACGATTCTTATTCTAAATGAGGCATCGACCAAATAGAATATATTTGATAAAAGTCATATTTAGAAGTAGGCCTAAATCAGGATGAATTGCAGAATGGAAAAAAGTCAATTGGGGGAAATGAGGACTTACTAAGGTCTCTCTCCAACCTGACAGTAGATAAACACTGAACCGTCAGGAAGGTGGGACAACTCTCCTCGAACCACCGGCTCCGCTGCAGGAGAGGAGAGAAGTGAAAATGATATGCAACTTGAAAATGATATGCAACTTGAGGCCACGGTTTGCTTCTGTTCTCATACAAAGTCAAGTAAGCACTTAATATTCTTATAGCCCTTCTGCATGGTCACGCCATTGCAAAAATGGTTAATAAGCTGTATGCAATCAGAAAAACACGAGCCTGTCTATAATTGTATGGCATACCTCACCTGCATTGTCATTGCGTGTTATCAAAGATGCAGGGAAGACAGTGAACATCTTAAATGACAGTAGTGACTGAGTATGTTTACTCTGCTAAAAGACAGATTCACAAAATGTCACTGTGACTAGCATCAAACGAAAGAATACTAGCTTACCTTTTACACAGTCTGGGCACCAGCTCATTCCCTGCGCGTCTTTATTTCCAGAAAAATATGCAAAAATATCCTTTCCCTTCCTCTCAGACACTGCTTTGCTAAATTCCTCGTAACCATGAACTTTCACTTCTTCAAATTGAGCCATACTTGAATAAACAGCACAACAATTGAATCACGCAGATGCTGTGGGTTAATGCAGGTGTTGGAAATGAAGAGGAGTAAAGATTGTTCGCACACCCTTTGCACTATGATCTCTTCTTCTAAAGTACTCACGAGCACTTGACAGCATGCAGTACTTCCTGTGTATGCAAATATTCTTAAAGTGACACAAAACAACATTCCTAGTAAATATTCTACGGTATTTTGCTGCTGCTTCAAATGTTGAGAACACAATTATTGAAGTACTTCAAAAAAATTAATGTAAATGTAATAACATTTTGAAACAAATGGTATGCCTTATTGATATTTAAGTTAGATCACAAATATTCGTCAATGACTCTGTTTGACATTTGAGACTTTCCGTAGGTTGAAAAGACCGTTTCCTGTTTTCTGAAGGCGTAGCTTCCCGTTGTCATGGCGGCGTTTCAAACGTCTGTTTGCTAGCTACTTGCTTTACTAGTAAAATGCTATTAGTAAATAATGGCAATTCTCTAGCTATGACACGATGACAGCTACGTTTCTAAAAGAAACAACGATGATCTTAGCAGGGCGAGGTCAAGCAGCAAAGAGCTGGGTTGCCATAGGTCCAAATCAGCACTGTGGTACTGGGCTGTCCAAAACACAGGTATTGTACTAGTCAAGACATGCTAGCGTTGTAATAACGTAGAGCTAGCTAGTTAGCTAGTGCTAAAGCTACCTATCTGTATGAGCCTACCTAAACTGTTAGTTCTATCTGTACAGTTAACTACTACCTATTTGGTCATTCTAAAACATTCCATTGTTTTGATTTAGCTAAATTAACTGAAAGTACAGTAAGGAGCAAGCGAGATTATTATTTGTTATCCCTGTTAACGGTAGCACTACTATAGCTTGCTAGGTTAACTAGCCTAGCTACTGTAGGTAAGAAGGGAACTAGTCAAAGTGTTGCTAAATTCCAAAACTTAAACTTTGAGCTAAACCCATAAAGTTAATACTCGTGACTAAACTCATCAATGGTCTTGATTCCTACAAATCTGTGCAAACGTGTTAATATAATTTTTAAGGTTTGACCTGTCAAAGGGGAGGTTGGTGAATGATAATTGACTGTGTTCATGTAGCATTTCAAGCGTTTGAGTAAGGCTGAGTTTGGCGAGTTAGTTACTCTTTAACCAATACAGATAGAATTTCGAGCTATCACTAGTATTTTTTGTCTGACGCAAGGGCCACAAGTAATGCCAATGTTACAAAATATACAGTTCATTCTTACTCCTCTCTTGTACAGTTACTGTTTAATAAGGCTGTACCAGCCAGTGCCTACAAACCTGCATCCAGAGTTGGCCCACCGGCCCCCATTGTGATTGAGAAGTTAATGACCAATGGGGAGGAGCAGCAGGATGAAGACAGCACCAGGAGTTCCATGAGCTTCTCTGCTCTCTCAGAGGAGAGGCTACTGGCTGCAGTCCGGCTGGCTAAACGGGACCTGAGGCGGAGACGGCAGGAGTCTCTAATCAACTCTCCCATAAGACTACAGCAGCCAGAGAACTTTCCACCTAACAACAGCACGGATGATCTGCCACAGGTTAACACGATGCTGTATCAAGGATGTTAATTTATAGTGACCTGAATTTAATAAACATTGTCATATAGGAGGATCATTTTGTAGAGATAACGCTCTTCGTTATGTATGGGCAACTCTAGTTTATTGTGACACATACTTCAAAACTCACCACCATTCTGTTCCAAGCAGAGGATGGACACAGGGAGGACTAAGGCTTCTGTCCCAAAAGAGGAGGTGACCCGGTCAGGAGCCAGAGTTCTGGTCTACACCCCCCAGAAGCTGTCTGGTCCTCCCTGGCCTGAGCAGGGTCTTTCCCCCCCTACCAAAGACCCTGGCCCAGGTCAGACCAACAACAGCCAGGAGCCCAAGCTCAGCCAGGAGATTCGCAGGCTGCAGAAAGAGCTGGCCATCTACATTCAGAGAATTGAGCAGCTGGCTAGCAGAGGTAACACAGAGAAACAGGTCGTGTTGTTTATAAATACAGCCTTTTTATAAACGGCCGTATTTCGGTCGTGTGGGAGTCAGATGGCTGAGCGGTTAGGGAATCGGGCTAGTAATCAAAAGGTTGCTGGTTTGATTCCCCGGCCGTGCAAAATGATGGTGTGTTCTTGGGCAAGGCACTTCACCCTACTTGCCTCGGGGGAATGTCCCTGTACTTACTGTAAGTCGCTCTGAATAAGAGCGTCTGCTAAATGACTAAATGTAAATTTAGGATCAACGTTCGTTGTGAATTTCAGGCGGTTCACTGGAGAAGCCTCTGGAGCCTGACGAACAGCGGAGGGTGGAGGTCCGCAGACAGGAGCAGGCGGCCCGCTCTGCACGCATCATCTACGTACTGCAGCAACAGGCGAGTCATGCAGTGTGCAACCGCTTAAGAGAATATAGTATAGTGAGAATGGCATCAGTTATCAGCCTTGCATTCCATTTGTGCTTGTTCACAGTATGCGTATTTACACAGGTGAAAGAGATCCAAGCGGATATAGATAAGCTACGTTCCCCAAAAATTCATCACACGAAAAAAGTATGTTGTGCCCCAGTCGCAAGATATCATCATATCATGTCAGTAATCCAACATGAATGAGCATTTGAAGCCCTACTGTGTTTCTCTCCCAGTCCAGAGCCATGGACAGACTGGCCGCTGCCCACAGGGGGGCGGTCAGGGCCATGCAGGTCTTCACCAGCCAGCTCTCTGGTCCGTCCGAGGGCAGAGTGCCTTCCCATTACAAAGAACTTGGCCAGCTGATTCGCCAGCTCTCTCTGTGTTCTGCCAAGGTGGAGGTGGGCCAGGGCTCTGCCGTGCCCGAGACGGCCCTGGACATCCTACAGAAGCTGGAGGTCAGAAACAGGAGCACGCTGTCTAGTCTTCTACAGTTATCACACACCACACTGGGGGTCGGGGGGGGGGTGGGGGAGTGTCATTTTATTGTAGTTATAAAGGACTGGGAATTAAAATCTAGATTTGGTTCTATACATGCAGTAATGACACCCACACGGTTTCTTAGGTTAGTTTGCTTTCTGAGATATCAGACTTGCAGTTAATTTCCTGCTCTTGTCTGTGTGTCTTAGACCCTTGACTCAGCGCTGAGTAAACAACACAGTCCTCGGAGGAGGCCTGCCCAAGCACGCAGCTCCTCCCCTGCACGCTGGCGCTCTCCGCACCGCAGCTCGTCGCCCCCGCACGCAGCCAGGGGCCCTGCCACCAGGGGCCCTGCCACCAGGGGGCTCCAAGGAGCCAGGAGAGCTGTGGGCCCCAAGCGGAGCTTTCCTGGTGAGAGCTGAGGAGCCGCTCCATCCGTCTGAATGAGCCAGCAGAGAGACAGACTCATTATTCCTCAGTCAGCTGTGGCACGGAAATTATATTAGCATTTTGATTAGGATAATTGTCTTCTCTTCCTTCTCTGGGCTCATTTCTTATTATTGCAACATCAATAACTTTTGAGAGGTAATTTTCATTTTCAATTCAAGGGCAGAGGGCTATGCTTCTACCCGACCGCTTAAACGGCACACTCACACAGCAGTGTGAAAATATAGCGTGTCGAACAAACGGATCTCCTCAAAGGCCTCCGTCAAAATCACTTTCCCTCCAAGTGCCTTATGTGTTTGTTTTCTTTACTCGTTCATTACCAATGAGGGGGCAAATCATTCCATCTCCCGTGGCTTAGCAAATCACCTGAAGGCTTCTTGTTCTGCTGTGGTTGAGCTTCCTGCTGGGTGTTAATGGCTGCGTCAGGGGTGGAATTTAATGAGGCTCCCTGCTCAGAGAGAGTACAGTAGGTTTGAGAGCCGGGTGGGGCCGTGGCTCTCTGCGGCTGCTGCTGCCTGTGTCTGTGACTGAGCAGCACCTGCCGGCCCGCCCGCCCGGGAGGTACGTGCATCCAACACACACCACCTGCATCCAATGCCAGCCTTGTTTCCCTGGCAACGACTGTACTAACAACCTCTACATGCACAAACAAACGTTTGTCTGTGGGTGAGGTCAAAGGTACCTATTTATGACGGTTTTATACCCGAAGGTCATAAGCACTGCAACTGCACTGACTGTAATAGCAATCCAGGCAGTGTTGTATCTCCTGTGATGGATGTTTTCCTCATATGTGTTTGACAGGTAGGAGGGTCCCCCAGCCCCCCAGATCCAGTCAGGCTGCCCCCCTGGACCGCAGCCAGGTGCTGCGTGCTGGTCTGGAGAGCCTGGTCCTGCAGAGAGAGCTCAGAGAAGGAGGACAGGTAGGAACTGAGCCCCACTCATCCTAGGGCTCAGTGTCAGTGAACCTGCTGTAGATGAGTTGATCTCAGCCACAGACTGGAGACGTGTATTCTCCTGTCTCTTCAGAAGCCAGGTGGCCAGCTACGGGACGTGGGTTTTCAGCAGCCCACAGTGGCCTCCAGACTGAGGGTCAGCCAGCTTCCCCAGAAAGAGCCCTCTGTACCCTGGATCCCAACGTCCCCTCACTCTCCTCCCAGACAACGGTGGGAATAAACATGGATCTCTCTCTCCGTCTCTCCCTGTCTCTGTCTCTCTCTACCTCTCTCTGTCTACCTCTCTCTACCTAAAGATAATTAATAAAAGCGAGACACAAACAGTATATGCATGCATCTCGCTTTCTTCTTTCCCTTTCTCTCTCTGTATCTGCCTCTATTTCTGTTTCGCTTTCTTCCTCTTCCTCTCTTTCGTTAATGAATCCTCCTTTGCTGTGGCTTCAGCCCCCCCCACAGGAGGCCAGAACCTCGGTGTCTCTTCTCCCCTGGGAAGCCCCCCGCGGCCCCGTCGGAGCTGCCCGCCTCCCCGCCCTCAGGCCCCCCAGCCTCAGGCCCCCCAGAGCAGCAGGAGCAGCAGGGGATTATGGGAGGGGCCCAGGTGACTTCAGAACAGGGACTGAGCCCGGACAAGAAGAGACAAGCCCAGAGCGAAGCTCTCAGGTCAGAATCACCTCCAGTCCCCCAGGCCCAGAGCGAAGCTCTCAGGTCAGAATCACCTCCAGTCCCCCAGGCCCAGAGCGAAGCTCTCAGGTCAGAATCACCTCCAGTCCCCCAGGCC
Organism: Osmerus mordax; assembly: GCF_038355195.1. Lineage (NCBI taxonomy): Eukaryota > Metazoa > Chordata > Actinopteri > Osmeriformes > Osmeridae > Osmerus > Osmerus mordax. The sequence continues at coordinate 14,938,799 of NC_090060.1, read as the reverse complement.
CAGAGCGAAGCTCTCAGGTCAGAATCACCTCCAGTCCCCCAGGACCAGAGCGAAGCTCTCAGGTCAGAATCACCTCCAGTCCCCCAGGCCCAGAGCGAAGCTCTCAGGTCAGAATCACCTCCAGTCCCCCAGGACCAGAGCGAAGCTCTCAGGTCAGAATCACCTCCAGTCCCCCAGGCCCAGAGCGAAGCTCTCAGGTCAGAATCACCTCCAGTCCCCCAGGCCCAGAGCGAAGCTCTCAGGTCAGAATCACCTCCAGTCCCCCAGGTCCTCTTTGACCCAGCACAGACTGACAGATGACATATTTGTTCCCTATGGATGATGTAATGTAACATGTCTTGCTCCCAGTTTTTAACAACAATCTGGAAAGAGATCTCGGTGAGGGCGACCTGTTATGGTCGCGAGAAGCCGCTAAATCGGAGGATAGGGTTAAGAGAGCAATAGCTAAGTTGCTATTAGCTATTGATAGTAGCAAGTTAACAAGCTGTTCTGGATATTAAAAGTTGTGTTTATAACTTCACCGAAAGTTGTAGACCTGGCCTATTTTTTCACAGAATTACTGATCACTGACGTGCGCATAGCCAATATAGCAGTTTGCTATTCAACTTTATGTTATATGAAACTATAGGAATGGTTGTAGTTACGCAGGTTACCTCTCTTTACTTTGTGTTGTGGGGGGGCCGCAAATATATTTGAGCTATGCAAATGGGCCGCAAAGTGGAAAGGGTTAGATCATGTTTGGTAGGAGCTTAATGGACTTGTGCTAGATAATATACATTTTATATTGGAGGAAACAGGATAACTGAGCGAGCCAGTAGTTAACCGCGAGAACAGGAATATTTATGGCTTGACTCATTTTCCGTAATGAAGTTATTTTAAATCTTGATGTCAGACCCCACTTGCTGGAAGCCCAGGGCAGTACTCTGATTCCAATTCGAAGTTAATCTTTCCTATAAATTAGGTCTGGATGCTCTCTAGATTGCAGACTCCACCCCCCCCCCCCCCCTCCCCCTCCATCTTGTAACATGTTGATTTATAAGAAGACCTGCACTTAATCGCTGTAGATTGAGTGTTCCACATCATTCTTTCACTCGTCCAAATTTTAATTAGAGCCGTTGTGAGCTCTAAATAATCAAAGCCTTGCAGCTGGCTTGCGCTGGTGCTGATATATGAAAATAGTGAATGCGGGGAGCTAATTGAAGCTATTTCTGTTTTGTTTTCCTGGTGATTGACGTCATAGGCAAGCCTGGCTGGATAAGATGACGAGGCAGAGGCTGATGGAGCTGGACCGGCTGAGTCAGGAGGCAGTACGACGAATCCACAGAATGAGGTACAGTGCTGTGGTGCCTGCTTTCTCCCAGAGGACATGTGGTGGCCTGCACTGGGTGGGCTTTTACAGTGTTTGCTTATCTCATTCTGCAGGTGTGATGTGGGCTCTTCGACACACTGGGCAGAGAGAGGAGATCAGGAGACTGGTGGAAGACGGGCGTCACTGTTGGGCCATGCTCAGGTGGCTGTAACTACTCAGCTCTCCATCTTGCACACACTCTCACACACACTCACACACTCACACTCTCACACACACAAACACTGCTACCATTTCCAGCTACTGCAAGCTGTTAGCTTCTCCCCTGAATGTGTACGACTCAGATGGGGAAATCAATACACGTCTCATTTGTTATTGAAAAATCCATATGGCTGGTATTTACTCTCGGATTTGTGTCCTGGCCAGAACGAATAGAGAATTTATGACTTGTGTGTGTGTGTCGACCTGGTTGTTTCTGTGCTTGAGAGGGCACGGGAGACCAAGAGGACTGGTAGGAGGTGTGTCAGAGAGCTCGTTCTGTGCTTGTTGTGAGCTCCTGGTGATTGGAGAGATGGGGCAGGGAGAGCTCACCTCTGAGACATGGTGTGTCTGGCCAGGATGGAGTGAGGGGGCCTTCCCATCCTCCCTCTCATCCATTCACCCTAGGATTTCATGACCTCCCTCTCATCCATTCACCCTAGGCTTTCATGACCTCCCTCTCTCATCCATTCACCCTAGGCTTTCATGACCTCCCTCTCTCATCCATTCACCCTAGGCTTTCATGACCTCCCTCTCTCATCCATTCACCCTAGGCTTTCATGACGGCACTGACCTGTTCTAGCAGTGTAGCTGTGCATCTCTCTGTATTTACATGACAAGCTGAATTGTTGTGATGATGTGAAAGAATCGATGACAGGAAGAACTTGAAGACTATCAAAAGAAAGGATGACCAGAAGTTTTATTATAATCTGGATGGGAATCATTGGTCCATCAATGCCTTGCACTTAGAGGTCGAATAAATCAAGTGGATAGGTTACAGAAACTTACATAAATTGGAGTAAACGAGCAAATATAGTTTCTATGTAATATTTAGTTCTAAGGCATAGTAATGGGTAATCACCTTTCTATCTTTCAAAGGGATGCATGACAATATTGTCATTGTAAGGTCCTTCTGTCTCAAGCTAGCGGCCTCATATCTTATAGAAAGAGCTTTGTGCAGCTCACCAAAAGACCTTTTGACCTTGGAAAGATGGACGTCAAGTCTCACTATCCTATGATGAATTTAACAAACCAGTGTTCCAAAAGATCCAAACCTTTAGAGAAGAATTGATTCTGGATCGCAATGCTTGAGTTGACTGTAGTCATCTGGAAGGCCCATCGTGAGCTGAAGCCACCGGCTCCTGTTCCTGGTGTCTCCCCCTGCAGGCTGTGGAGAGTACTGAGCAGGTGAGCGAGGCTCTGCTCGAGGAGCTGCTGGACGAGGCAGCGCGGGAGGCCTGGACGGCCCAGACGGACAGGCTGGCCGAGGGGCCGGCCCAGAGACGGCTCCAGGCCCCCACCCTGGAGGACATGCTGCTGAGGATGGAGGAGATGGAGGTGAGATGGGAGGGAGGGAGGGGGGTCTAACCTATGGAAAAGGCCACAGCGGAAAGGTCTTGGGGAGTCTGAAAGGGCACTCTCCGGGTTGGTTTATGGTTCCCTCAGAGTTGTTTGACAGCTCCGGTCTGGGGTGTACCTTCCTCATAGTGAGCCTGGCGCCTGTCAACCGTTTACAAGCTTTTGTATTGTTATTGTTGACGTGGCATGTGGCCACAGAAGAGTTGATTGAAATGCTCCTTTAATGGCAACTGGCAAGTACATTGATGATGTGTCATGTCTCTTCCTGTCTGGGCAGAGAGACCAGGAGGAGGTGAGGAGACGGTTTAACACCATCTCATACTCTGACCCCGACTACAGCGACAGAGAGAAGGCCACTGGTGGGTCAAACAACCAAGTCAACACCCCCTATCCACTCCATCCTTTGTACCTGCAAAACATGCAATAACTGAACTGTATAATTCCTTCACAGGGCTTCCCGCAGAAAATGTGTTAGTTAAGGTGGGAGGGTGGGGTTTGCCGTCAGACCAGGGGGGGGGGGGTACTTTGTGCAATAGACTAATGCGTTCTGCAGAGAAGGGAGACTGGTGTTGGTCACGGTTTGGAATGGAAGGGAGAAAACAGGACAACGGCGGATATCGCAATAATAAAAAGAAAATTGACAACGTATTTAAGGCGGCAGGTGTGTGTCGCTTATGCGGCCGCCTTAACTGAAGTGCTGCGGGAAACCCTGCTTCATAAGTTTCCTTCCAACATATTCCTTTAACATGTTTGTCCTCTGCTGTCCTCCAGGTGGCAACAGTGTGTAGGTGTTTTTGTTGTTTTTTTGCTTCCTCTTATCCTCACTCACCTTTCCCCTCGCTCTCTCTTTCAGTGACCCAGCCACCTGCTCCAGGCTCCAGGACAGTCTCTCCCAGGACAGTCTCTCCCAGGACAGTCTTTCCTTGCTCAACCAGGCCCTCCAGACCAACCCTAAGACACTCCCCCACGGCTGACATCATCGTAGAGAAGCCCAATGAGATGGGGTGGGTTGCCATGACCTCTTATCCCTCCACCTGTGTGTGGCAGCCTGCGGTTCCTTCTGCTGTTGGGCTCTGCAGTACCCAGCTTGCAGGTGCCACTGTGGTTCACACTGAAATCACTTTTTTTAATTTCAAGGCTGAATGAATAGACACACATGAGGCCTAACCAATATTGTCTCACTGCAGTTATTCAGATTCATGGCTAACTGGGCTGTGCTGACTGTAGTATTCTAACGAGGTGACATGCCCTACTTGGGTCATCAGTCCCCACTTCTTTTGGAATCATTGTAGAGTAAAGTGGTGGATGACATCACTTAACCTGTCCTCTACTCAACAAACTGAAACTGAAAGGCTCAGCAAAGCACTAAATAACAGGTGCCAAAGCAACATCCGACAAGGTAATGGGATAATTACAGGGTGGAAAATCATTCTAACCAATGATAAGAGTAGGACGAAATAGCAAGTCTGCCCCAAAAAATCAATTAAATAAATTCACTGTCTCCACTGCATGCCTCTATAGTCAGCTAAGGATGTAGTAAAAACTTGTTTGCCCAGCTTAGTTTTGCTTTAACACTCCTCGCCCGTACCCTCAACCACCTCTTCTCCAAACACACACACACACACCAAATCTTTGGCTTCTCCTGTCCAAAGCCTTGGCTTCACCTGCTGCTGTAGCATCAGCTAATGAGGGAAGTAAAGGAGGACGGGCTGAGGAGGAGGCAGTGAGCGAGAGCCAATCGCAGATGGCAGAAGTAAGTTGTTGAGAGGGAGAGCAGACATGCCAGCGTGATTGAACTGAACAGCTTCAAGCCACGCCATTAGGAGATTAAAGTCCCCTCAGTCAGTCACGGTTCCTCGCCTTGCTGGATCCTCTCTGCTGCTGCTTCCGCCTGCATCCTCACTGGCTCGTGCCCTTTCCCCCCTTTCCTCCCGTCTGCACCTCGTTCCCTTTTCAGATTTCAGACGTGACAAAAGAGAGCTTTGCAGACAGCTCTTTGAAGAACCTTTTTTTTTTCTTCTTTTTTTTTCACCGACCTCAAGGCTGCAAAGGTAGCGACTGTAGCTCTGTGAGGTCAGCGGTATTGATCCTGGGGCTGGCAGAACTGGCACCTTGCTCTGTCCTCTCAGCCCTGGATCCTGCCTCTGTGAAGACAGCAGCAGACACCAGGCACACGGTGTGTCAGTGTGTCTCCCACCCCAGGAAATGACATGCTTGGGGCTCACTGCTGTCAGGTCACATTGGTGAGAACGTTCTGTGCCATGCCACCTTACTACAGCTCTTTGATAGGCTCTCTTTGATAGAACTAGCAGGGTGCAGTGTTCAATTCAGCACCTTCACTGGTTTGGTCTCAGTAGCTAGGCAGTGCATTGGATAATGCAGGACTGGAAGGCTGAATATTACTGTGCGTATTGGTATTGACGAGTGTATGCTTGTCTGTGATGGCACAATTATATTTAAGTGTCTACAATACAACAGAATGTTGTGAGTGACCAGGAGGGTGGTGTCTGATTTGAAAATCAATTGACATTGATCCATGCTGTCGATGGCGCCTCAATTTCATTCCCACTGTCAGCCAAGACCCAGATCGAAGCATTCACTTCTCATCTTCTCTTTCAACAATTGTCGATTTACTCTAAGAAAATGAGTCAACCCAACACTTTGGCAAAGAAAAAAAAATTGATCCCACACTGCAAACATGACACTTAGAGGCTTGTTTTTTTTCCCACAACCTCCCTGGAATTTCTCTCTGTGTGTTACTCAGAGCAGTGGCTCCTCAAGGCAGCCTGGCTGTTAAAGGAGGCTCTAGAGGAGCCGCGACTTGTTTTGTTAGTTCCTGGTAAGCGAGCCGGGTCGCCTGGGATCACTAAAGGATGTGTGTTTCATGGTGGTTATATATCAGCCATAATAACCTTTGCTTCAGGGCTCCACCTGCTTGTGTGCGGCTACCTGCCTCATATGTATATACATTATAAACATGTCCTTAGTTCAGTCCTCAAGCTCAAGAGAGTCTCTTCTATTATCTGTCAGCTCTCGCAGATGATGGGGTCGGCTTGGTCCTGGCTGAAGTGAGACGTGCTTGATGTGTCGTCAGGGATGTTGCGTCACTCCACACCCAGATAAGCAGACAGGAGATTGTGCGGATCCAAGAGAGGCCCTTCAGATAATAGCCAGGCGCTCTCAGGTGTCTGTGTGCGGCTCATGTGGGGGGCCCGTCCTCTGATTGGTTCGTGTGAGCGGTCCTCAGAGGAGGGCGAAGAGATGCGACCACAGGCTCAAACCCCAAACGATTTGATACGGAAACCCACCTCAACCATGTGGCGATTTGGTCATGCTGCGGAGCGGCCAATTAGCAGCTGCTGTAGAGCGGCCAATCAATCAGCATGCTACGCCTCTCACCAATGCACTTTGAAGCCGTTACGCAGCGGACCACAGCGCCTAGGCTGTAGAGGCAGCCCACATGGCAAGGCACAAGTAAATGGTGCAATCGAAACATAATCATTACTCATTAATCATTCATTTGGTTGGACGGCAAACTATGTCAGATATCTGCATGATTACATATTGTTGGAGAGCAGGAAACTCTCCAAACTGGGATCAGTCTCCTTGAAAGTCGTTGATATGATTGTTAATGAATCTTTGTTCACACAGTGTCCATAGAGCCTCACGTCACAGGATATATTGAGCTGGTAAGTGCTGTGGAGAATTCCCCCAGCCACGGCTCGTGCTCCAAAGGGCCTCTAGAGGGGGCTAGTGAGTCCATTAGGCCATGGGTACAGTAGGTAGAGGTGTGTGTGTGTGTGTGTGTGTTGACAGCTATGGCGTTGAAGGCACGTACGAGAGCGATGATTAGAGTGGTGGGTTTGTGGAAGTGGAACGTTGGCCCAGCTGTTGATTAGTGTGGAGGGCTCATTAGGTTTGTGGATGTTTTTCTGAGCCCCTGATTACCTGTGTTTGCATCCCACACGGCCTGGTGCAGAGAGAGGCAGGAGGCAGCACCGCAGACAACACAGACACAGTGTGTGTGTGTGTGCGCGCGTGCATATCATTACACTCTCTCTCACTCCAGGAATCGAACAATGCTCGGAGATTGCTCATATAGCTTCGCGAAGCACGTTCATTATTCCCATCAGTTCTGTCCTCTTTGAAGATATTGTGTGCTGAAAAGCACAAAGGCAACCTTTTATTGGAGAGGGCTCCCTTGATTTCAAGCTAAAGGGTAGGGATGGAGGTTAATGTCGAAGAGATGAAGCCGGGATCGTCTGTTTCCATTTCCTGTAGATTCATCCTGCCTCTGATGCGTTTTCGGAAGTGCTCAGTCGTTTTTCTCCCTCAGTTTTGATTTGTATCCAAGACAAATTCCTCTTGAGTCAGTGGATCGGTGCACCAGCACTTCTCGGGGTTTGCCCTTTGTGGTGTCTGTAGTTCATGGCTTTTCCCTCAGTCAGTTGCTTAATGTAGAAAACATTGGAACGGTGCTTGAAACAGCTGTGGGGAATGTGAAGTGAAGCGACGTGAAGACGTAGGACTGTGTTCTCTAGGGACGAGCTCCAGGATTGTGTGTTTGTTTGTGCTCATGTGGACACGTGACAGTGGGGCGGCGGAGGAGGAGGGGGAGGGAGGAAGAGGGGGAGGAGGGGGTGGGAGGAGGAGGGGGGGGGTGGTGTTCCTACGCATCATCGGAGCGAAGGATGAGAGACGAGGCTCCGCTGTGAGTGGCCGAGGCACACAAAGCCCTGAGCCTGAAGAGCCCCCTCTCCTCAGATGGACGCCAACTGGCCACAGATGGCCCCTCCCCCGAGCCAATCGATGATGACATCAAAGGGACAGCCACGCTGTGGGTAGCGGGGTGTTCCGCGTCTCTGATGTGCTCGGCTCTCCTTTTTTGTTTTCACCCCCCCGGTGCGTGTTGGTCGTCTCTTTTAACCGTTCTCCGAGGGCCAGTTTTCTGGGAGCAGGCTATAACCTTGTTACAGGAGATGGGCTCTCAGCAGATTAGCCATGTAATCATGCCCCCCCCCCCCTTGCCCCTCCATCACTCCATGGTTGGACCCTGCAGGTCAGGGCTCAGAGATTGTCCAGATGTAACCGTATGTGGAGAGCTGTTGAGGGTAAAAAGGACAGGATCACAGGCTTCCATTCCCGGCTCAGTCGAGTCCTTTTCGCTGACCCAGCAACGGCGGCGGTGGCTTGATCTTTCATCTTCTCCCAGAGTCTCTGCGTGTTCTCTCAGGCTGTGGCCTGAACCCCCCTCCCCCGCTGTGACTCAGCCCCAACACTTCCTGTCTACATCCCGTTTGATGGATCCCCTCTGGGACACGGCTACGCTTTGTCGTTTCCAAGGGGACGCGCTGCTGGAGTCGCCGAAGAGCCTTGAGAAAACAAACGTGCAAAAGTCATTCCAAAGTGCACCTCGCGGCGGGGGGGGTTTCTTCTCCGTCGTCAAGGCCGCTCGTCCGCCGCCGTTTGTGGTGCTCCGTGTACCGTGGCTCGTTCAGGATGGTTGAATGAGAGCTGTCTGGAGGAAGCTGTCTGGGTTGTGATGGACTTCACAGGGTTCCTTGGGAGTGTGGGGTTAAACAGGCTGCATTTTGACTAAAGCCTCCTCCTCTCCCTGCCAGTCAAGGACCACTCGACAGCCAGTCTGCATACAGGGGCTTCTATTGACTCCCGGCTATCGTGAGGTGCTTGTGCAGACAGGGAGGAGATTGTGCCGCACACTTCAGTTCCATTACCGGATATATTATCATTCACCTAACCTTGCCCGCAACTGCTCGCATCTCAGAAATGTTTAAATTACAGCCCTTTATAAATATGCAGCATTAATCTTCTCCTTTGTACTGCTTCTGGACAATTCTCGAGAGACGTTTCCCGACTTTGGTGACAGACTGGTTCAATCCCACCGTCTGAAAGGGCTATGGTTGGATGGCTTTGGATTGCTTTGAATCTAAAGTGTATTATTCTATTTTGTGGACGGAAAGGGCACCTTGCGGTGCGTGGCAGGAGGGGAAACGACTGTGGTGTTGGCCGCAATGGCTCTTAAATGTCCCATCAGAGAGGAAATGTGTGTAGTCTGTGGATGAAGCGGGTTGGCAGGCAGGCTAAGTGCATTAACCACCCGGCAACCCTTCTGACACACCTTCCCACTGGGCTTGGGCTGCCAGTAGGACTGGGCTGGGGCTGGGACTAGGACTGGAGGCTGGGCCTGAGGTTGGGGCCGGGACTGAGACTGGGGCTGAGTTTGAGCCTGAATCGTGGGCTGAGTCCTGGGTGGACTTTGCTGAAACGCAGACTGCGTTGGGCTGGGGAGCACAGTGGAGAGCTGCAGCTGAGACTCTAAATATAGCCCAGCTAGGAGAGTGTCTTTGCCAGAGCTGGGCTGATTTGTTCCCAGACAGGATTAAAAACTCTGGCCAACGCACCTCCCTGTTGAGTCCCCCAAGCTCCCATAAGCAAAAGAGAGAGGGGTTGGTCAGAATCCTTCTGAAACCCACCAGGTTTCAGCAGGTCCTAGTGAGTACTGACCACAGCGTGGCCACGGACCAATCAAGGGGTTATATGGTTACCAGGGCCTGGCTGCACATCACACCTGCCTGGGAGTCCATCTCCCAGCAGCCAGACTCCTTAACTCGATGAGCAACAGTTCACTTCTCCGTGCCAATGATTTTCCACTTCCTTTGACAGATGTAGCCAATTGAAACAGACTGAATAAAATCGGTCAAGGTAATAAAAAAGGCCGCACGAGGTCCAGTCAGTCAGCCATGCAACCTATCCCTGTGTGACTTTTCTCTTTCTCTCTCTCTCTCTCTCTCTCTCTCTCTCTCTCTCTCTCTCTCTCTCTCTCTCTCTCTCTCTCTCTCTCTCTCTCTCTCTCTCTCTCTCTCGTCTTCCCAGACACACTCCTCAGCCTGAGGCCGGCTTCACGGAGGAGAGACCTTTGGAGGACATGGCGTCCGGTGGCCGTCTTGCCGTGGCGGCGTGGGGGAGCCGAGGCCGGACGCAGGTCTCGGTGCCGGGCAGCTTGCTGAGCAGCATCCTGCGCTACAGAGAGGACCACGAGGCCTACCTCCGCCTGGTGGCTCACGAGGCCGTCGGCAGCTTCAACCCCTGGGCCATTGCTGACAGGTGGGCGGCGGAATTAATATTCTAGGCTTTTGTGGATTTCTCCCTCCCTCTCCCTTTCTATTCCACATTTGTATTCATTTTGGTCTCCCCTCTTCCCGCGTGCTTGTGTTCTCGTCCCATCTGTTTCCTGATCTGTTGGTTCTGTGTTCAAGTGAGCATTGTTAAACGCTTCTTTACACTTCCAGGGTTGTGCAGGGTTGTTCCAGTCCTTGCTGTGATGTCAGTTCCTCCAGAGCTCTGCTCAGAGTGGGAGGCGTGTGCTTGTGTTACTCACCTGGCCCGGGGGCAGGAGAACTCTCTGGAAACAGGATGTCGCTGTTGCATGTGTGCTGCATTGGCTCCAGCACTTTGTCCGTGTTGACTTCACACCCTCGAGTTTCTCTGGCGCCCTGAGCATGATCCTCTGCTGTTCCCTCTTCTCTCTGTCTTCCATCCACACATTAGCATACTTAACAGAATTCTTAAGTTGGTGCACTGCAGAGGATTCGCTCTTTGCGAGCGCACTCAAATGAGTCGGACAGACCAGCAGAGAGGTCCGTCAGTGAGACGAGGGAGTAATTGAATAGCCCAACTATTTTCTCGCCCTCCACATTCCCTAAGGAGAGAGAGATGCTAAAGTCTATATTTCTCTCCTTTTCTCTCTGTCCCCGTGGGTGCGTGGGAGTGTGAATTGCTTTAAAATTCTTTAGCTGAGATGTGATACCACAAAACTGTAACCTTGCTCTTGGGGGACAAACTCTTCCTCAGTCACTGTCACCAGCACAGAGCGTCTAAAGTTTTCAGGAATTCAACTTGACTGTAGTTCTTGCATTAAGTGGAAAAATGGTATCCTGTCACACAGGGTTATGAAAAGGCCTAGGTTATAGTAAAGTGTTAAAGCGGTTATATTAAAAGTCATATTTTACAGATAGTCTAACATATTAGATACTTCTCGAAATATATCTGTGTGTCAGTGTCGGCCTTTTATACTGCGAGTCTGTCAGTCAGTGTCCTCGTATCTCCCTTTCTGTTTGCTTCTCTGTGTGTGTGTCTGTTTGTGTGTCTGCCTGCCTGCCTGTCTGTCTGTGTGTGTGTGTGATGTGCAGTTAATAAGCAGGCAGAGTGAGTGAGCAGCACACTCCCCTTCTGACTGATCACAGACTCTCCTGGGCCTGTCACCACCACAGATGCTCAACACAACAGATAGTCTTCATCTGAGGCTCCAGATAGATGAATACTGTCCACTCACACACACAGAACCAGTATTCTGTTAGTGATCACGATTTATGATGGGGACTTTTCTTTTCATCAACTTTAAATATTGCATTTCATTCTCGAGGCATTTGTGTTGTTTTTCAGTTAAGCCGGGGAATCAGTGTTCATGTTTCGGAGTAACCTCTCTGTCTCCTCTCTGTTGTTCTTTCCTCTCTGTTCTCTCCTTGCTCTTTGTCTATTTGTCTCTCCTCCCTGTGTCGCTCTCTCCTCTCTGTCTGTGTGTTGTGTCTCTCCAGTCTGGCTGAGGAGCTGATGTCTCTCTGTGTGTTGTGTCTCTCCAGTCTGGCTGAGGAGCTGATGTCTCTGTGTGTTGTGTCTCTCCAGTCTGGCTGAGGAGCTGATGTCTCTCTGTGTTGTGTCTCTCCAGCCTGGCTGAGGAGCTGATGTCTCTGTGTGTTGTGTCTCTCCAGTCTGGCTGAGGAGCTGATGTCTCTCTGTGTTGTGTCTCTCCAGTCTGGCTGAGGAGCTGATGTCTCTCTGTGTGTTGTGTCTCTCCAGCCTGGCTGAGGAGCTGATGTCTCTGTGTGTTGTGTCTCTCCAGCCTGGCTGAGGAGCTGATGTCTCTCTGTGTGTTGTGTCTCTCCAGTCTGGCTGAGGAGCTGATGTCTCTGTTTGTTGTGTCTCTCCAGTCTGGCTGAGGAGCTGATGTCTCTGTGTGTTGTGTCTCTCCAGCCTGGCTGAGGAGCTGATTTCTGTGTGTGTTGTGTCTCTCCAGTCTGGCTGAGGAGCTGATGTCTCTGTGTGTTGTGTCTCTCCAGTCTGGCTGAGGAGCTGATGTCTCTGTGTGTTGTGTCTCACCAGCCTGGCTGAGGAGCTGATGTCTCTGTGTGTTGTGTCTCTCCAGCCTGGCTGAGGAGCTGATTTCTGTGTGTGTTGTGTCTCTCCAGTCTGGCTGAGGAGCTGATGTCTCTGTGTGTTGTGTCTCTCCAGCCTGGCTGAGGAGCTGATGTCTCTGTGTGTTGTGTCTCTCCAGTCTGGCTGAGGAGCTGATGTCTCTGTGTGTTGTGTCTCTCCAGTCTGGCTGAGGAGCTGATGTCTCTGTGTGTTGTGTCTCTCCAGCCTGGCTGAGGAGCTGATGTCGGAGGCCCTGGCAGATGTGGCTGCAGAGTTCCAGGATGTGTGTGAAGAATATGCAGAAGCTGTCTTCACCTCTGAGTTCCTCCAGCCAATCCTCTCTCCTCCTGCCCCAGTTCCACCACTGGACAGCCAATAGGAGAGCTCCTTGCCATTCCAGATATTCTACTGTCCAGATGCCAAGAAGAGATATGATCATTATTTAGTTAAAGGAACAAGATGTGAAGCGTTAGTGGGGCAAACAACATATTTACACTATCTTATATGTTACCATCAGATTAAGTTTACAAATGCTGCATGAGTTTTCATTATTTTATTCCCGTTTATAGGTTCTTTGTTAAACTTCCCAGACTTTCATGGGAGTATTCCATTGGGAAAGTTGGGCTACTTCTGATAAGCTTAGTGAGAACATTATTAAAAAGGATTAAAAGATTATCAAACCACTTTTCGGTATATAAATCTCTCAAAGGATTACTTGCGCTTTTTATTTCTAGACTGCAATATGGAACTAAATTAATAGCACAGACCACTTCCACACAGGACACAGGAATCAAAGACCCTTAAGATTTTTTTAACATCTTCATGGCATATTTGGCTTTCGACTAACATACGGAGCCCTTGTGCTTCGTCATTCCCTCCCTTCCTCCTTCCAGTGAGCATACCTTTGTGTATGTTGTGGCCAAAATGACTTGTGATTTATTAAAAGTATATTGCGAATGCACACTGGAGGGGGATGTCAGAAGCCCTCAGAACGTGAAAGCAGCTGTGATGGAGGAGGAGAGGCACGTTTAGACGTTGAGCCCACGGGGGTCTTCCTCTGACAGGGGGAAAAAAGTGACTTACAGCATTAGCTCACTTTGAATCAGTCTCTCTCTTTCTGTTCTGTGTGGGTGTCCGTGCATGCTTTTCTATCAAATGTATTCCAAGCCATAGACAAAAACTAATTGGAATCGAGGTGGGATAACATTTTAGTTGAATATAGAAATTACTTTCATGCTTGATATAGGGAGAAAATCATATTTGGACTGCGTGTGCGTGCTATTTTCTAATTATTTTATATTGTCAAGGTGCAGACAGGTTATTTTTTATTCGAACCTGTGTGCTCAAGTGGCTGTTACCTCCCTAGACATCACAGGCACTTGATAACAAGATCCACCTCTGTGTAAACGCACAAGATAATGAAATAGATTTTCTTTGCTTTGATGTATTTTTGTGTATTGATGTATATGTAGGCTATGCTTGATCAAATTGATTAGTTTGATATAGATGCCTAAGTAGACATGTGTATATTGCTTGATGATGCGTTATTAGCATACTATGAATATAAATGTGGTGCTTTAGCCCTGTATTTTATCTCAATACTTTTTTATATTTAAAATTCAGGTACATCCATTCAGAGACCATGCTCATTGATATAAATTACCAGAGCGCTGTGTTATTAGTTTGGTTGTCCCTGTTGGTTACAGTAGCTAAACCTAATGGCTGCCTGAGCCATTATCTTCATTACTAACCAAATGAATGTGTCTGAGCAGGATGACTGCTGTAGTCATCTCCATGGTACACTTCCATTGAGATGACACATTACAGTCTGTTGAATCAGGATGAGGATATTTTTGGTTTTCTCTCTGGGTCGCTTCCGAACCCTTCGTCAGCGTACGAGGTGATCAGACTCTGGGATGATATCAAGATCGTTGGGCTCCAGTGCGGAGGAGGGCTGCAGCTGAGTCAATGATCCCAAGGCAGGAAATCTCCAGTCAACCTTAAAAAAATACAAAGCTTTACTTGAACTACATTACAAAATAGATCTTGCGTCCTCCTCTGCACAGAACAAGTCTGTTGCTGTAGTTTATATGAATGCAGTACATGTATACAGATAATATTGAATGGCTACTCAAGGCATGTAGTAATTACCGTGTTGTTGGCTGAAGCACAAATGAATGGTGGTTAGTGTTACTCTGTGGATATCGAGGAGAGCTCAGCCTGCCAATTCCAGGTTATTGTGACTGGTGCTCCCCTCTTTTCTTAGGACTGTGTGTTAATAAATAGCAGTGTGCCTCTGTGTTGGAAAAGCTGGTCAAATTGAGCTTGTTGACAGGGAGCTTTCTTATTGCCTCACCAAGTGATGGGTTTTAGCCTTAGCACCGAAACATCAGTTTACAAGCCTTTGCGCTTGTATGTTTGACTTGAAGGATTTGGAGAACGTTTTGTTTTCTTAATCTTAATTGTGTTTTATAAAGTGTTCAAATCATGTATTTATGGGTGCTTTCCAATAAATCATTGTTCTACTATCTGGATCTTGGTGTTGTCTATCGTAGACCAACCCTTGTTGTTGTGACTGGAGACAGCTGTCATGTCCAGCCGCGGTCTCCTGTTATTTGCTATAAAAGAGATTGCTTTTAAGAAAGAAAGAAAAAAAATAATTGAATAACTTTTTTTTTTTTTTTGCTTCCAGTCAGTCAGGCTATTCAGCTTAATCAATGCCATCTATCTTGCTGTCTTCCTGGCCTAGCCTCCTTTCCTTTTGGTTAGTCCTGCTAGAATCTCAATACATCGTCTTGGGCCAGAAGTGCTTTGTCATTGGCTTTCCTGGCTGGTACAAATGGCCTGCATCCCTCAAGGGTGGGTGTTAATGTAGTCCACAGTGACTTTACCTCAGGTATTTGGGTACTATCAATATTCATTAGGTGGGACCAGGGTGCAAATTGATGTTGGGACACATGACCTGTTGTGTTGGTATGTGTAGTAGGATGTGATGAATGTGTTACAATACTTAACTCTGCCGTGGACAACATCACCACCTGCCATATGATTCATTTTGCCAAGACAGAAATTTGTTGTGACTTCCCTGTTTCCTTCGGTGAAGAAAATTTCAAACATGAATGCCTTTAGCAGAACCTTGTCAATATCAGGGCTGGGGATTTCTCATGTTTGGATATTAACCGTTGCATTTGGGATTTGCTGTGTAATCCTGTTGATAGTAAATGAGCCAGCTTTGACCAATGGCTCAAACTGTGTTTCCATGTCAGGACAGGGGAATCTGGTGGCTGAGCGGTGAGGGAATCGGACTAGTAATCCGAAGGTTGCCAGTTCGATTCTCGGTCATGCCAACTGACGTTGTGTCCTTGGGCAAGGCACTTCTCCCTACTTGCCTCGGGGGAATGTCCCTGTACTTACTGTAAGTCGCTCTGGATAAGAGCGTCTGCTAAATGACTAAATGTAAATGTAAATCTATACGACAAGATAGATTCTCCCATGGATCCTCTGTTGCCAGCCTGGCCCTTAATCTAACGTGTTGCAATCTAATTTACAGTGATTCTAGGGAGTGTCCTGCATGGACATACATACTAGTTCAGCCAAGTCTCTTGCATGATTTACACTGTGTAGACTAGCATGAATAATAAGGTGAAAGGACACCCACACTATAGGCTATGGTACATTTAATCCAAAATTAAGTATGAAAACTTAAGCCGGAAAGAGGACAGGACATGAGGTAATGGTGCTCTGATTAGTACTGATGGCCAGCTGGTTTTGCATGTGTGTGTCACAGCCTACTATATGGTCTCACAGGGGTTTTAGAGATTAGCAGAACATTATCTTCTACCTTTTACATTCCGTATGTCCCTTGAAATTTTTATTATATCAGATAGGGGTACTTTTTCTTGTACAGTGAGCTTTAGCATCATGTTCAACATGCAAAATTGACCATCAGTATAACTATATCTTATAATTCAACAAATTAGATGTGATGTTATTGTTTTTTACATATTGACAATATTGAAGTTTGTTGTCTGGAGGTTAGTCTGGAGGTCATACGTAATTATGCTGTCACATTGTCTTTTGAGCATTGGTAATTTCATATTGAAATCATCTTTTTGGGCCTCTACGAAGACCAGTTGTTTGTCAGCAAACGTAATATAATTTGTTGTGGTGAAACCGGCTTAGTCGGCACCGGTTGGACACACATCGCAGAACGGACGCCCTTCGATGGAGAACGGTAACACCACTGGAGGCAGTCGAATACTGATCCTTTCAACTGTTTCTGAGATGGCAATTGTAGAGGGGAGGGCATGAGAATTATCAGCTCAACTGCAAATACTTACAAGTGTTTTCAGCAGCAAGAGATTCGCTGTGTACATGATCTTGAATCAGTTGAATCAGAGCACAGCTGCTCATTTCAAATCCAGACTGTCAGCGTGTAGACTTTACTGCAGACGTTAAGGTCCAGGGACTAGAAGGACAGAGGGACGCGCACTCTGTAACTACCTGACAAAATTAACAGACTACGTCTTGGTCGCTGTTAAGACTGGAAGAAACATGTCAAAGGAATCGAGAGGGAGAGGTAAGGAACCCAGTAATACGGGTATATCGCATGTGTGGGCAACAAAGGTGTTTTCTGGTGATGCCGATGTTAACAGGTAGCACGAGTCAACGTCTACCCAACCGTGCATAGGGATGCTCGGCTCGCGCGAAGTCTGAAGTAAAAACAATCTGGAGGAATGCATGTCGAGTTGATAGATTAGCCTACTTAATCAATCTTTTTTTATGAACCGTGTTAAAATGATTGGTTGTTCAGTCTGTTTGCTATTAATTTGTCATTCCAAATATGACGTATTAGTGTTCCAAACTAAGGTTTTGTCCAATGTAATATTACCTAGCACTGGGACGCTAAGTGATGATTTGCATGTTTTCCCCATTGCAATAGCCTACAGTTACCTATGACGTCCACATATCACATGTAAGATATCACGGGAATCCAAATCCTATAGTGGCTTCACTGTATTTTGTTCAATGCAGTTGAATGTGTATAAAACTTTACTGAAACTGGAATGATTCAAAATTAATGAACATCTGGTTCCGACACTTTGGTTGGAACACTTTAAGATCGGCCCAAATACTTCAATGCACATTCAGAATTCAATCAATTAGCCTAAATAGACGTGTAAATGCACATGATTGATTTGCCTTCCATGCAAAAATGTCTGCACGTAAACAACAGACTTTATGCGATCCACGTCAGTTCGACACTATCAATCTCTCGAAGTCTGATAGGCTACATTATTGAATATGTATAATTTAGCCATTGATTAAGCAAACAGATCTACCCAACAAAATAGAATGTCCCAGGGTCTTGGGTCGTTGGCAATGCTTCCCATTGGTGGTAGTTTATAAGCAATTTACTGTAGGCAATTATAAGCAATTTAATGAGCCAATAATCCGTAGGATTTAAGGTAGTTCGACCCGTTGGCCCCACATTGGTGAAGCAATGTGAAGCCGAGTAAAGGTAATATTCCCCTCCACAGCCGGTATCTGACAGTGCATTCTCTTTCGATCATGACATGAATTATATTGGTGCATATACGGGTGCTCTTTTAGCAGTTAATTTAAATCACAACGCAGTGCAAATGATTACCCCATCATCAAACTAATGCCAAATATCTGGTCAGGATCATCTTCTCGAACATGATGTTTATCTTACTAAAGCCAGGAGGGCAGAAGGAGCAGTATTTTGGGGTTTGTGTCTAGCCATTTATTTTCATAGCCTCATCCACTGTAAGTCTTGTAGAACTGGTGTAGGTTTTCAGTTTAGCGTCTCCATAGTAACACTTGATGCCACCTTATTTTAGATAGATTATGATCTCAGTCTCACATACATGGAATGTCTTTTTCTTTTCTTTTCTTTTTTTTACAATTCACCTTTGCTTGACATTTGTGCTAAATAGTTCTCCTGTTTATAAATGGACTTTTGTGTTCATTTTCTATATTCATTGTTTGTTTTCTCCATCTCTTCGTCATTGTCTCTCTTTTACTCTATCTTCTACAGTAGCAAATCTTTCATTACCAAACAACAGCAGGGGGACTGCAAGGAAATTACCTTTTGATGAGGAGAGATTGTTTTTAGGATAGACGGAGACAAACACCATATCTCATGTATAATACAAGGAGTAAATACAGTGTTGCAGGTATGAGGAAATTCTGTTTTTCTTCAACATTTTCTTCAACATTTCAACAGAGCAAACCTTCTTAGAGTGATAGAATCAAACAGAGGATATTTTCTGCCTCGAACAGAGGATTCAGTTCCAGTCAGAGGACGTTTCTGGAGTGTTATTTGCAGGTGAAGATGTCCTGCGTGTACTGCATTGTCTGTTGTTTTTTATTCACTGGGACATTATTATCTGGTCTTCCAGTTTCTTGTCTGGTCTTTCAAGGTCTTAGCCAGTGAAGGTGTTTAAGCTAAACTTGACGATACTGTGATGTTTGTTGATAACTTAGAGATTCAGAGGGGTAGATAAACTGCACTGTTCAAAGAGGGGTCACAAAGAATTAAAGGGTTTGTGCTCGCAAGAAAGAAAAATCCACAAGGGTGTCTCCGGGTACAAATGAGTTAATTATTAAGAGTGATTTTAATTGGAAGAGGATTCGAAGGGTCTGATGCTTACATGTTCTCTTTTAGATCATCCTAAT
This sequence comes from Osmerus mordax, assembly GCF_038355195.1. NCBI lineage: Eukaryota > Metazoa > Chordata > Actinopteri > Osmeriformes > Osmeridae > Osmerus > Osmerus mordax. The sequence goes on along the minus strand of NC_090060.1, from coordinate 14,919,961 downwards.
TGCTTTATTACAAAAATGCATAAGAGCAACATTGAATTCAATTGATTGAATTCAGTCTGCAGAGTCATGAAAGTGATCCACTGGACAATGTACTCAGTGTCAGCTGTCAGTGTATTGGATATTGCTTATTATCAGATGTCTGGCATTGGGAATTAATCTTCATACATTTTTGGTGCTTATGGACATCTTATTTGGTCATCATCTTATATTTTAATGAGCGATGCTTCAAAGCAATACATATTTTGTTCTTCAACATCTCTTACAGGTTCTTATTAGCTTAATAATTATCTGCCCACATTAGCCATTCCTGTACTCTTTTTGGAAGAGTATTGTCAATGGATTGTCTTTTTGTTTGTTTGTTTACAACAGGGAATAGATATATTCCAGTTTTATTTTCCTTACAAAAATATTGTTTCTGGTTGCTGCCCAAATGATTGTATTGTTCCTGATTTTTTACAATGATTATGATTAGCCAAAAATAGATGTGTGTGAGAGAAGTCTGTGTCTGACAGTAGCTCCCTCCCTCCCTCATCACAACAATGTCAATTATTTAATCATAGTATTCCTCTTCAATCCTATAATTTTCTGTTTGCATAGCAAAACAGGACAGTCATTGCTCTCTTCAGCCCAATTCCAAAGTACTTATACTAAGTGATTTATCAGCAACTATGACCAACTATCCACATACATTGAACATGTTTTACAAAAAATTATAATGGCTTGTGCTTTTTGGCATTTGACATTTAATCTAGCAGACACTTTGGCTGAAGTTTGCAATAAAAAGCCATATACTCCCTGGGAAGCCTGCTCAACAAACCACAATACAATGTTCCCTACATTTTACAGAAGCATGTGCTAATGCATGCAGCCCCTGACCCTGTGTCATTTTACTGGAGCATGCAAAACAGTGTTAATTTGAATTTAATGGTTGTTTGTCATGGGGAAGCACGCATGGCCTGTGTTGGCAAGGGCTGCCCATGGTGCACAACAGTCCAGCTGTGAGAGGAGGTCGCAGGGAGGGCAATGCTGCTGCTACACCTGGAGTAGCCAGGCAGGGGAGGCTGGGAGAGTGGGGGACAGTTTGCATTATAAGATAGTAAACAGCCTTTTTACATTCACAGCACATCTTTGCCTCACAAAATCTGAGGTTTTGGCTGTCCATAGTGCTTCTTACATAGATGACTTTGAAATAACTGAAGTTTTTCTTTATATCTGTGAGTGAGATGCTTTCAGAGTGTCTGAAAGATAAGTCTTTTTGGATTGGGCAATTACCAATTTACAGTCTCTCACAAACCCTTAACCATGGTTCATCCTGGAATTCATCATCCCAGAAATGAACACAGATTTCTCAAGTCATCCCAAATATGTATCTAGGTTCGATTCTGTGTTGTCTTTCTCATGTTCTCCAGAAGCCACCAATCATTATTTTAGATTAACGCTGGGAAGGTTTCCTCAGTATGCCAGGTTGTCCATTCTCCCAGCTAACCTCTGCCCCCCACCATAATCCCACACCTTTTGACCCCTTTCCTCCTTGCACAGTGTCAGTCCCAGCATAAACATGTTTATATATTCATTTGACCTTGATTTTACGAGGAAAGGGTCATTGAGATACAGAATATATTTTAAAAGAGTTTCCTAGCTAAGATAGGCAGCACCAAGTCATTACACCATTTACCATAACAACATGAAAAACTGCAAATAATCTAGTAAAAGAGTAACATCACTGGAGTATAGTAAAATCATAAAATGACAGCTTCAAAAACATTTACAGGTCAGGGAGTCATCCTCAAAAACCCTCACCAAAGATTTAAAAACACCAGTGTGGACAAGCTCCCACCAGTTCAAACCTGATTAACCTTGTGCTGCCTTCGGGTCATATGACCCAAAGGTTCATAACGAACGATCGTTGTGTTTACACAATTTTACACAATACAAAAACAAATAAAAATAATTTTCTTTTAACCTTCGCAATGTGGGTGGTCTGAGACAGCCCAACGGTTAAAAGAAAATACTTCACTTTGTTTTTGTATGTGGTAAAGTTGTCGCAATACGACGGTGGGTCACAATGACTGATGGGTCAGAATGACCCGAAGATAACACAAGGGTTAAGGAGTCCCAAGCTAATGGAGCAGAGTACATACAAGTAATTTTACCCAATTCTGTTCTAAACTTTGGAACAGCTAACAGGATATTATTCTGAGAACACAGCGAACATAAGACACATTTCTGGCAAATAAAAAATGCATAAACTGGTAGAACAAGCTCATGCAAATGTGATTGTTGTCGGGTTGATTATTCGAGGCACCATGCCACGGTAGATGCAACGGTAAACAGAAGATGGTCAACTTAGGCTGATGCTTTGTTTTGATGTGTTTTCTGGCTAGTGCAGGATGCTGCCAAGCACAGCTGCAGAGAGGAGGGAAGAGATCTTTACACTGGGGGGCCATCTTGGGTATTCTTCTCGGAGAGCGACTACAGTGATTTTGCGTTTTTAATAGAGAGATCAAACCGATTCCTTGTTACTAAGAGATTCATTTTTCTCCCTCAGTTGCTTCAATAATTGATTTTAATTGTGTGTTGAGATGAGTTTTAATTGAATAGGGAGTTATTAATGTCCATGCTGATGCAGAGATCCCAGACAACCCTGTGGCTATTTCTCATCTGTCATTTACAGTTGGAATTCCATGGGGTGCAGTGATGAAGGACACATAGACACACACACGCATGTGCACACATCTGAAGTCATGCCAGCTGCTGTGGACCACACATGGTCGGGAATCCTGTGTGTTTTGGTGGTATTCGTTATACGTCCAGTCAGCGCTGTGGGATTTTAAAGCTAATATGCAGAGATCTAGTAATGGAGGTCTCCTACGGAGGTATTTACCCAGTGGCCCTGTCTGTTTGGTAACAGGAAGGGTAATATTTATCTTTGCATGAAAGGTTGGCATCGTCTTACAAATACGTGCATGTCACTTGACCGTTAGAGTGCATCAGCATCTTCTGTCGTCGTCTCTCTCTCCCTCCCTCTCTCATTTCCTCCTAGAGGTAGAGGCGAGTGAGGATGATCATCAGTTAATTTGTTAGCTTCTCAGGGTGGGGTGGCCCCTAACGTCTGGGTTGAAGAGGGGGGATTCGCGTGCCACTAATTTGCAAATGAGGGGAGAGTCTCGGAGAGGCATTTTGGAGGGCCGTGTCATAGTGGGCCCCCGGGTCTTGAGGAGGCTGAGCCTGGGAGAGGATGCTTCTGGAGGAGGGCAGTGTTTCACTCGAGAGATGGTGACGCAGATTAAGATGGTGCTCCTTTTGGAGGCTGTGCTGGAGGATTCGAGATGCTGACGGTCGGGGCATGATTACGGAAACATCGAACATTCCGTATTGTAATTCTATTGCATACAATTCAAGGAAATACAGAATATCACCCTGATTTGTTGCTTATTTTGCAGAATGTTGATGGATAGAGTAAAGATTAATACACATTTATTCTTTACCGTTTTGTAATACTTTTCTAGCTTTTTTTTCAGTTCTATTATTTGAAACTAACAAAAAAATTCTAATCTCTTTCCTTCCTACTTGTAATAATAGCGACTCAAGTCATGCAAGGTTTGAAATATGCTAATGTATTCAGACTCTGAATAAGAGATATGGTATTCATTGGTCGCTGTTTGATGTTTTCCTTTTTAGCATGTTTCTCATGCAGAGCCGTAAAGGTATGTATGAAAACGAAAGGAAAGAGATGAATGTGTTCAATTATAAATCTTTCAAGAGGTGTTCAAGTAATGTTTTTTCCAAGCCTGGAGACACTTTATGGAATTCACAAATTCAATAATCTTTAATAGCCAAACTCCACACGAACATCCTATTTCTCTGACATCCGCAGTTGAAATTATCATAGTTTTTCTGTTTAATCATACTGATTCAGTGTGCCAAACATATATTAGACGTACATAATTACATAAACCCTCTGATCTGATTACATAATGTTTTAGCGATTTACATTTGATTTATTCCTGCCCCTTGTGGCTCTCGTGATTAATGAGTTGGATTTCATTTTTTCACACTGAAAAACATATTGAGTCATAGCTGTCTAGTTGCATGGTTCCAAAGCTGGCGGGCAAAAGCTAACGTTTTAGCTGCTGATCTATTTGTCCTTTAACTCAGATAGAAAATAGCCTCTTTTCTCTCACTGCAGCCTTCTTAACAAATCCAGTGCCCTCTGTGAAGCATCCACAAGTACATGATAGTAATACAGAGCTCAAAAGGTTGCCCTATCCGTCCCTCTTTGAGTGAATAGTCAAAAACATTTGACCTGGTTGCTTCCTGCAAGAAAGGAACAGATTAATTCCAGAAGAGAGAGCAAGAAAGGTGTGGGAGAGAGAGAGAGGCTACATGGAGGCTGGAGAAGACCAGTAATGGCGGCTTAACCCCATTGTTTGAACAGACAAAAGGTAAATGTTTAGAGAATGTAACTTGGATGGATGAAAGTAAGGATGGATGTAAAATAACCAGGAGCTGAGATCCTGCTGGGTTGGTATCTGAGTTGGTTACCATCGGCTCAGATGGTGAGGCACTGTGTCTCTCGATGCTGGGTGATGTCACTCGACTCTTGTAAGTGCCGTGGTTTTCTCTCTCCTTCCTCCTCTCATGTGGTTAGGAAAAATGGTGCATCATTTTCTTCCGAGGGTTTGTTTTTTAGCAGTGAACGTTAGTCCGTCACTGACAGTTTAACCGGAGTAATTGCAGAGAACCTGTGCTGTGATGAATCAATGTGACAGTGACATTTTGTCACTTTTACTTGACGCTGATGTTGTTTGAACTCCTTGAAAAAGCACATTTGATGTGTGATTTGGCTCTCAAAAGAAAATCTTTCTGCATACCTAGACAAAACAATAACATTGAATGCATAATAATGATAATAATGCATAGCAACCATCAGGATATAAAATAGTTCACTCTGAGTATGTGCATCAGAGCTGAAAGAAGCTGGGTGTGGCCCACACAGAGGGAGAGGGGTCAGCATGGGAAAAGAGTCATTGAGTTAATTGACTCTTACACAGTAAGACTCAGTACTCAGAGTGTTGCCTTTATATAGCAATACTATACTGAATCATCTGAGAATAGGGCTTCATCAATGTATGTTTAATTCCTTTTTTCAGTGGGTCATGTAAAGGAAATATATCTGTGAGATCAATTAAAAGAGATAGCATCTCCTACGAGTTCAGACTGACAGCAAAGTCAATACTAAACAAGGCAAGGAAGAGACAGTGAGGAGAGTTTAAATCTGCTTAATTAATCTGTCCTTTAGTCAAACGTTCCAACTTTATTCGTATCGTTTTACAAGCATGTCACAAAGGTGATCTGGTGTAGGGTGCGACACCAGGCGTGCTTTAACTGCTGCTGTTCACTGGCATTAAAAAGATATATATTTTTCTTCTTGCCCACACAGCTCCCTCACGCAAATACAGCGCCTCCCACTGGCGGATGCAGAACATCGCGCAGGAGTCGGTGGACAGCTCGGACGAGGAGTTTTTCGACGCCCGAGGTTGGTATGAGACACTCACCCGTGATATCATGATCACGGGCGGCTGTGGCTCAGGGGGTAGAGAGGGTTGTCTGTTAATCGCAAGGTTGGCGGTTCGACCCCCGACTCCTCCTAGGCCATGTGCCGAAGTATCCTTGAGCAAGACTCTGAACCCCAAGTTGCTCCCGATGGGCAGGCCGGCGCCTTGCATGGTAGCTCGCTGCAGTCGGTATGTGTGAGTGAGAGTATGAATGGGTGAATGAGAGGCAAACATTGTAAAGCGCTTTGAGTGCCGCTAAGGTATATAAATGCAGTCCATTTACCATATCAGCAGACAACCTCAGTTCAACTCTCTCATTCGTCCCTCATATCTTTTCGTTCCCGGACCATCATCCTCTTATCTGTCTTCCTTAGAGCCCATGGAGTAGTGCTCTGCCCCATCAAATGAGCCGGCCAGAGGCTTGCTTTGTAGACTGCTTGGATGAAACCCTAGAATGTAATATTCTGCAGGTCTTTTGAACGGGGAATACACAAGTCAGCTGTAATGAATGACTCACATGACACCTGTGAATTAAGAAAAGGATGGGGTCTAGGTTGTAGAGGTTGTTTTCATTTCTGTGTTGATTTAATAAAAAAAAAAAGAGGTTGAGGCAAGGAGGTTGATTGCTAATGCTTGCCCCCCACATCGGTGAGGTGGTCCTGGTAGTTGGTAGGTCTCTCTGGTATGTGGAGCGGTTAGCATATGATTGCTGAGGGGGCTCGAAGGAGTGCTCAGGGTACAGTACACAGCCCTGACAGGTGGGTTATTGTCCTTCACAGCAGGCTACTTGAACGTCATGAGTGGTTTGGAGACTATATTTGTCTTTGCAACTGAGAGAAATCTGCGTGGCGTGGTTCTTCTGGGGTGTGATAGTCTATCAAATCTTAATTGCCTTTCATTTGAATGGATTTCCCATCTCTGAGTCAATCTACTTTCTGAGTTTGGCGTCGCGGAAGTATCTCCCTCCTGTTGAACTGTTGACTAGGAATGTAATCGGTGTTTTCAGTGTTAGCCATGCCAAAACGTTCTTTTCACAGTTGCTTCACAAGCTCAGAGCCTCCATCTGCTACAGCTCTAGGAACAGTCATGTGATAATGCACAGGCCTCCCATTGAACGTGATTGGAGGTCCCCTAAAATATGAGAGTTCAGTGGTGACCCATTCTAGGGGGACCTCCTCATCACATCTTGCAAATTGATGTCTTTAATATGGCAGTGCAAGCTGACGGGCACATCATCATCATAATTAGTGGTGATGATATGATTGTGTGGATCAGAGAGCGGCGGTTGCAAACGAAAACATCTTGACTGAGCTTCTTTTATTTTGGGGGGGAACAATCTTGCCCATGAGGTTGATTTCTTATCTTATAATTTCTTCCCTCTGGACTGTTTTGTCCTGGTGATGAGGGAGATATGATCACTTTTGGATTGTACTTGAAAACCAAGCCATTCAAATACGGACGATTGACATCAAGTACAGCCTGGTCTTTTTGCAAAGTCATTGCCTCGATGACTATCAGACAGATTTCTCTCTCCCTTGGCCCAGAAGTGATTCATGGGCTGCTTATTTTGGCCGACTGTCCGAATCTGTGGTGTGACTAGAGCTTTATATAATGCATGAACACACCCAAACTACTTGCATATTTCCACAAACACATCTTTTGAATCTTAATGTTTCATGCATGACACGCGCCACATGACAGGTTGATCCTTAGAGATGACCCGCTTACGTATCCGTTCACATGGGCTCATCCATGCGGTCTCTCTGCTGTTATTACAGCCACTGGGATAGTCGCCCGTTCGTCACTGTGGAAAAGAGGCAGTGGCACAGACAGAGGAACCGATGCTCTCTCTACATCTCTCTCTCTCTCTCTCTCTCTCTCTCTCTCTCTCTCTCTCTCTCTCTCTCTACATATCTCTCTCTCTCTCCCTCTCTCTCTACATCTCTCTCTCTCTCTCTCTCTCTCTCTCTCTCTCTCTCTCTCTCTCTCTCTCTACATATCTCTCTCTCTCTCCCTCTCTCTCTACATCTCTCTCTCTCTCTCTCTCTCTCTCTACATATCTCTCTCTCTCTCCCTCTCTCTACATCTCTCTCTCTCTCTCCCTCTCTCTCTACATCCCTCTCTCCCTCTCTCTCTACATCCCTCTCTCTCTCTCCCTCTCTCTGTACATCCCTCTCTCTCTCTCCCTCTCTCTCTACATCCCTCTCTCTCACTCTGTGGGATGGGACATGCACGGTACATCAGGGGGATCGGCGGCTGTGTTGTTTCAATATCGAGACGCTCGTTTGCATGGCATTGGGAAAATCAACCGATATGTGTTGTTTGATGATGTCATTCTTTCTCCGTGCGTTTGTTGTCAGCAACACAGTGATTATTGTCTCTGTGGGGAGCATAATGGGTTTTGGACTAAGCCCTGCGACAATCAGACACACTCGCACTGCATTATTCAAATGCACGCTCGTGTCCTTTCCCCTCGCCAAAGGCAGGGAGTGTGACTTTATTGTGGTTGGGAAATGAACGGCAGGACTATTCAGTGTAATCAACGACCTGTCGGTTTCCACGTCTGTCTTTAATGAGACACGTTCCTCATTCATATGTAAAGAGGGATTTCATCCCCTTCATGCAACAGGAAACCGAAATTAAAACTCCAGATGTTAGAGACAAAGTGTCTCTCTGCTCTTTTCGTCTACTTTCATGTTGGATTGCCAATGTTGGATGGGTCGACGGGCTTTGTAGATTTTCTAAGATTTACCAATTGTATCTCATATTCATCATTTTATTGATGAATAATTTGTATATAGCCTATAGTGTTTTGAAGTACTGTGGTAGGATTTGAAAAAACATTAGGCAAAGCTTTCAAGCTTACATGAAAGCATTCATATCTCAATCAATGATTATAGGGGAAATAAAAAAAACAAAGGCCCAGAGGAAGAACCATTTTGTAAACATGAAATGCAGACTGTTCACAATGAGCTGTATTATTGAGTGGCGGATAGACAGGTATATTAGAGTTCCTTGGGCAGTTTCAGAGAGGGACCTCATCTCACATTACTGGTAGAGCAACAACAGACAAGCTCTCTCACAAGACATAACAGCAATGGTAATATTAAATATATTCTGTCTGGCTAATACACTGTTGAGGATAGACAGGTGGCTTTAAATCACTTTGGTACTAAGCTTATTATTGACAAGATTATTTACAAAGTCTTAAAAGTCACATCATTTGTTTTTGTAATTCAGGTATGTATAGTATCACAGTTTGTGACTTCCTCTCTCGCTTGAAACAGCTTTTATTGACAAACATGGAGGGAAATAGGGAAAATAAAAGAGCATTATCTTCAGCAATAAAGAGGCACAGAGAGAGAGGGGGGGGGGGGGGGGGGGGGTGGACCACATTTGGCCACTCCAAACATCACGACCAGCATCTGGGAATTGTATTTATTTTTGCTATGATTAATGACTTCACCCACGCTGTAAAGCTGCCGGCGGGGAGAGTGAAACCAGGAAAAGGTATAAAAGTACGATCAGTGCTATGCTAAACAGATGACCTCTCCTGCCTTCGCTACTGTCAGCGTCGGCGGGCTCCAGAGCCTGTGATGACTCAGGCGTCTGCCTCCTCGTTAGCTCCTGGTGATGCGGAGGGAGCCACGTCCTCCAGGGCTCTGCATTAGATACGTAAACGTTATCCCCGAAGCCCTCCGCCAGCACTCTGCAGATGTCTACGTTTCACTTGAGTAGGAGACTGATAGGAGAACGTGTCCACGACTTTAAACCATGTGTTGGAACGCAGAAAAACACATCAGGCGTCACATCGCCATTGATTTTTTATTGGTTTGCTTTTCTCCTGGTTAAATGTCAGGTTCTGGTAATTGTCATTCAGACAATGACAGATGCTTGAACGTTGCTGTCAGCATCATTGGTCTCATGGCCCCTGGTTTAAGGGCTCTTCAAGCTCTGCTGATTCCGTGTGCAGGTGTACACAGCTTTGAGGTTTTTAGTTTAATCGGGCGGAGCTGGAGTGTCAGGAAATGAAAAAAAGGCGCGCAGTGACAATAATTACTTTCGATCAGACCACCATATACAGAATAAACCAAAGAGCCCTTCTAGAAAATGTAAGAAGTAGAAAGGACAGATATTTGTGGAAAAAGTAAGTGGAAAGTAAAAAGTTGTCAGAAAAATTTTACAGAACGGCTGACTTTATTTTAGCGACTATCTTCATTAAGGATGCAGTGTTACATTGTTCTATCTCAGTTGAATCGACAGCCTGATTCACAAACAGCACATTTGAATAGTTGTCTACTGGAGTGTCAAATGAGTCAGGCTGCACAGAGGGTGCGGTATTACACAGCGCTGCCTTGTTCCTTATTCTCATACCTCCAGCGGGATGTGGATTCTTGTTGGGAAGTATTTGCCTCCCCCTGTGTGCTGAGTGTCTGTAAACTGCTGTTAGCACTGTGGCAGTTGGGACACTTAATGGATTTCTCTACAAGGGCGTAGGATTTACTATGACATTGGGCGGACATATTGACCCGATATCTTCTCCCCCTCATTCCTTCACATATACCAAAGGTGTGCCCTGGTCAAGAACCGTCTGGTGGTCCCACTGCTCAAGAGCGCCCGCTCCCAACCCAAGCTCTTGCTCCTCAGCTCTTTGTGTCGAGGAGATTCACCAGAAGCCTAGGCTCTGAGCTTGGCTTTTTACCATTATGGAGACAGATGGTAGCAATAGACTTGCCGTCGACACGCACGCACACACACACACCTTACCCCCCAGGACATGTTCTCCTTCAGTGGTTCCATACAGTGTGCGTACCAGGAGAGAATGAAAGTCTGCTGTTCATCATGAGCAGCCGCTCCGTGGTGGGCCTTCTGAAGCGTGCGCCTGCTCACCTGTCACTCTCTTTATTGACACGCGCTGTTTACAATGTGCGGCGCTGCTAATCCAGATCTGTAATCGCATGCAACATGCATTTGAATGATGGGGGGAAGTGTGCCTATTCATATGATGCTCACTGTTTGTTCCTTGAGCCTGTGGTGATGCGGAGCAGAAATAAATGACTGCCTGAGATTAATTTATTTCTCTGTGATGGTAGGGCTACTGTTTCATCCAGCCATTTTTCAATCCATTACTGAGTCCTAATCACAATTTACATTTTTGTATTACACTGAGGTAAGGATTGAATGTGGCCTGGGAACCAGACAAATCTGCTAGTTCATGGTTTATTTGCTTGGCAGATTGGTCTGGCCACCCTCCCTGTCAAACAGATTTCCGTCTGACCAGAATCTGGTCTGGCCAATCACAACCTTTTATCTGATCTGAGGTGGGTTTAATACGATAACCTCTCAGTTCACTTTCCATCGGCCGTTGGAAACAGGTGCAGACCCCATATCAGGTTGTGCAGTAGCCTACTTATAAATTCCCCAAACATTGCGAGCAGCCAAAACATGAAGCATACATTGTGGAAAACCAAATAAGTGCCAAAGGGAAGAACCATAAGAGCATGCAGTTAAACAAGTTACAATTGAACAACTTGAAACTCCCCACAAGAGTGCAAGAGTGTACCTGTAGAAAAAACTATCAACAGTAAAATATTTCACAGCGAGTACAAGAATTTGAAACCGTTACAACTAACCAACAAGAACAACAAGTCTCTCAATATGAGTCATTGTGATCCTGGAGGGAACATCAGGTCCAGCCAAGCATTCCTAAGTGCCGTTGTACTCCCGGAACAAGTGCGTCTTGAGCCTTTTCTTGAAGGTGGGGAGACAGTCAGTGTCCCTGATGGAGGTGGGGAATTGATTCCACCAAAGGGTTGGTGTACGTCAGTGATTGGTTGGATCCCTCATGTAGATTTAGATCCTTGTAGAAGGTTTCAGGCGGAATGTCAGCATGGTGATCCAACTGTCTCCTTTCCACCTCGTCTGTGTCATTCCGCCTGCCTGACACGCCTGTCTTTCCTCTGAGGGGAAAACCAGTGATAAATCGGGGCCGTCGCTGCGGATGTCATCGTCCGAGAGGGACTTTTTCTCCGCTTCTTGTCCTCGTCCATCCATCACCCACGCCCCTTCATTTGTCCTCTTGACTTGTTTTTCTCCTGTTAGGGTTCATGTCCCATCAGACGAATCCGTTTTGCTGTGCAAACTGGAAATGTAATGTACAGAGCTGCACGTGGCTGACACTGTGTTATCAGGGAGACAAACTGTTCACCACCTCACGGCTGCGGCTGCGATAAGATCTGGAAGAGGCTTGGGTCAGGGTCGTTTTTCACCAGTGTATTCTAATCTGTCCTCCATCCATTTTTTCCCCTCTCCTCTCCTCCTCAGCGATCCGCCTACCAATTTCGACTTCCATATTTCTCGTGCTATTTATCTCGTCTACCCTACATTGTGACCTAAAAGGGTTGAGTTATGCCTGCCCCGGCCATCCCCCCCCCCCCCCCCCCCCAGATTCCAGAAATTATCACGTAAATTACCAAATAAAGAGGCTATCGTTGCTATTCTGGGTCTTTCATGATTGCGATAGTGATGAAGAAGTGATGAAGTCGCAATATTAAATGCTTTCCGTGTCCTTGTTTTGTGCTATCACTGCCTTCCTGTGTTTCTCTCTCGCCCTCGCTCTCCAAGCTGTCTGGATGAAGGATGTTTCCGGATCTCTTCTCTCTCCTTCGCAGACGACAGTCACAGGGAAATCTCCTCTGTTCTTCTTACTCCAGACAGGCTTGTGATTTCCGATGGCTGTCATCCTTATCCTCTTGGTGTTGAAACAATGTTATTTTAAGATTTTGTTTTTTACGCTTCGGGTGGATTGTTCGACTGATCTCATAGCGCTGGAATATCTCTTCGGAGCATTCCTTGTTCCTGCCCTGGTCCCTTCGCTCGACCTGAAAACACATTTCACACCTCGCAGGAATTGAGTTCTGTATGTATGTAAGCTTCTTGCGTCGTCCTGCTTCTTCAAAAGTGAGAGTAAGACACTGCATCAAGTCGTGTGCATGTGATGTATACCTTCACTGTACCGACTGCTCCAGGGCGCACGTGTGCACGCGTGCAAACCGTTTGTGTTTGTATGTTCGACATGCAGTACAAAAAAGATCTTTATCTTTCTAGATGTCCACAACCTGAATGGGACGAGACTGGAGGGTGGGAGTGACGAGGAGAGAGAGGAGAGAGAGGGAGAGAGAGGGAGATAGAGAGGAGAGAGAGGGAGAGAGAGAGGAGAGAGAGGGAGAGAGAGAGGAGAGAGAGGGAGACAGCTTGTGGCCCGTGGGCTCCTGTCAGTGTGATTGAAGTGGACAGCCCCCGCAGAGCCCCATCGAGGCCCATCTGAGAAGTTAGACAGAGTGGGTGTGAAAGCGTCGCGTGTTGGACATGCTGTGTCGGCCTCTTGGAGACAGCTCCTTCATGCTCTCTGCTTGACCAAACCGACCAGCGCAGCTGACAAGCTCTCCGGTCCTCCTCGTCATTAGCATATCATGCTGTCATTTTCTATTGGCTCCAGATCTCCTCAGACGGAAAGTCTGAGCTTCATCTGTGGCTACAAGGTAGATGACGTCATCGCCCGTCCCTCTAAGTTTGGAGAGGAGTCCCAAATGAAAATGAGTGGCTCTGTATTAGCTGCTGAACTATGCTGTCCTTGCTTTCCTTGACACGATGCAACTTCCTTGTCTTACGTGTCTGTCTGTGTGTGTCTGTGTGTGTTTGTGTGTGTGGGTGTGTGTGTGGCTGTGTGTGTGTGTGTGTGTTCGGGTCTGTGTGTGTGTCCCAGCAGATGTGCTGGAGGGGAAAAGTGCCATGCTGCTGGGTATGAGCCAGTGGAACTCCAACGACCTGGTAGAGCAGATAGAGACCCTGGGCCACATGGACCACTCTCAAGGTAGGCCTGACACAAGAGCACAGTCACACACACTCGCACACACACACACACACACACACACACACACACACACACACACTACCTTTTCTTTGTATCATTGTCTTTTACTTGATTTTCGTATCACTATAATGTGTTTTCACAGACATTTTAGCCATAGCAAAACCACAACCAATAAAACCTACAGTACTGTGTATTAAAGTGTCTATGAAAAGCCTGGTGGTTCAGTTGCTCTGTTGGTTGATGGTTTATTGATCTCATAACTCCCTGTTCTCATGAGCTGCTCCTGCAGGAGAAAGCAACTTATCTTGAGGATCGCCCCTTCCCATCAGCCAGTGCTTTGAGTTCCTCATGGAGATTTGCTCTTTATTTGTCTAATCTTGATTTATCATTCCTTGCCGTGCCCCAAATTCAAATCCCAGAAGTCTTCCTGTCTTGACTGTCGTCTTGGCTACGTAGTGACAGGCGTTGCCTTGAGGAAGCAGCTTCCCACATAATCCAATTAGCTCCCCGCTAACTTTACCCTCCACCTCCGCCTCGCTTTAATGGCAGTGACAGTGTTTATCAATCCGCAACTCCAGATAAGATGTTTCTTTTCAATTAAAACAGAAATGGAAGCAGGAAATAAATGAATTAATGTCCATATGGTCTGATTTATCTGGCAGGATCACTAATGAGCTACCGGGCTGTGAAGAGTGAAACAGCCTCTTTGGCCATGCACTCTAGATTTCCGTTTTGTAAAAGTTGTTAGAAGATTAGGAAAACACTTCCCTCATTACTGAGCTCTGGAGGCTCCATGTCATATTTTATGTTTTGCTGCATTAAGCCGAAAGCCTCAGTAGTGAACCATGTAATAAACCCAGGAGCTAGACTTCAGAGGAATGTTTGGTAGTCGAGGCGAGCCAGTCCAGCAGCCTCGGAAGAACACTGGAATTCCTACCACACTGAGGTTTCAATTAGGATTTTAAGTCACAACAAAAGGCCTCAACGTCAGATTATTGACTCTCCCGACCTCCTCTCTGCTTTACTCATTCGACTCTGTCATCTGAGCCAATAGGGGATGGAACGCAGAGTTTGAGAAGAGGCTGACGGAGAGATAAAGAGCCCGTCGTGCACTGTGAATCAACCGTGTCAGGGTCTCGGACGTCTCTCGTCCGTGTCCGCCTCGCTGCATGGCTCTGGTCCCTGTGCTCGCTGTGTGGGACAGGAACATTACCTCACTGGGTGGCCTGCTCCACTGTGCTCCACTGTGCTTCCCTGTGCTTCCCTGTGCTCCACTGTGCTTCCCTGTGCTCCACTGTGCTCCACTGTGCTCCACTGTGCTCCACTGTGCTTCACTGTGCTCCACTGTGCTCCACTGTGCTCCCCTGTGCTCCAATGTGCTCCCCTGTGCTTCACTGTGCTCCACTGTGCTCCCCTGTGCTCCAATGTGCTTCCCTGTGCTCCACTGTGCTCCCCTGTGCTCCACTGTGCTCCAATGTGCTTCCCTGTGCTCCACTGTGCTCCACTGTGCTCCACTGTGCTCCACTGTGCTCCACTGTGCTTCACTGTGCTCCACTGTGCTCCACTGTGCTCCACTGTGCTCCCCTGTGCTTCACTGTGCTTCCCTGTGCTCCACTGTGCTCCACTGTGCTCCACTGTGCTCCCCTGTGCTTCCCTGTGCTCCACTGTGCTCCACTGTGCTTCCCTGTGCTCCACTGTGCTCCCCTGTGCTTCCCTGTGCTTCCCTGTGCTCCCCTGTGCTCCACTGTGCTCCACTGTGCTCCACTGTGCTCCACTGTGCTCCCCTGTGCTTCACTGTGCTTCCCTGTGCTCCACTGTGCTCCACTGTGCTCCCCTGTGCTTCCCTGTGCTCCACTGTGCTCCACTGTGCTTCCCTGTGCTCCCCTGTGCTTCCCTGTGCTCCACTGTGCTCCACTGTGCTCCCCTGTGCTCCACTGTGCTCCCCTGTGCTTCCCTGTGCTCCCCTGTGCTCCCCTGTGCTCCACTGTGCTTCCCTGTGCTCCACTGTGCTCCCCTGTGCTTCCCTGTGCTCCCCTGTGCTCCACTGTGCTTCCCTGTGCTCCACTGTGCTACGCTGCATGAGAGGAAGGAGGCGAGCCTCTCAGTCATACGGGAAACTACACAATTTGCCCTAACAACACACAAGGAGGATCTTCTCTGACATCTGCTGTGTGTTTTTACCCTTTGTCGAGGGTTACGGTTACAGTTGTCGAGGCTAGAGAAGAGATGGGCGTGTGCTTTCAAACTTTTAGTAAGTGCCATACAACTGGAGCTAATTACGGCACATTAACTCAACTTTAACGCATCAAAGGCCTTGAATCCTGTTGTCACTTCGTAAATTAAATTGGGATTTAGCTTTGACGTGTACGGAAGGATCAAAGTCGAACGTCTAACAACATTATGCGCACTGAATGGAAAATAATTTTTCAACCCAAGGTTCTGCATATTTATACGGTATATCAGTATGGTGTTAAGAATGTGAATGCAGTACATAGATGCTTGTGACACGTACCACTTAAACTCAAACAGGCTGTTAGTCTGTGAGTGTGCTGGTGCATCCTAGCCCCATCTGCGGCCCTCCTGGCTGGCCTTGATGGTTTCAGTAGCTGGAGTACAGCAAGAGCGAGGCTACCGCCTGCAGAGATGAAACAAGCCGCTTGACGCATCAGATGAGTGGTAAATGTCAGCAGCAACTCTGGATGGGGAGGAACCATGATCAACACCAGTGGGACCTGGATGACCTGATCACGGTGCTGTCATAATAGAGGCCATGTCATCGACTCCCATCACAGCCTGCAGATGATGTCCTACACTGGGGATGAGGTCATGTTGAGTTAGGGCCCCATCTCACAAGTGTATGTTTCACTGTCCTCCAACATCCAGTCATGATCTTCCTGTATGGTATGGTCTTTGTGTAATATCTAATTTTTATGTCAGATATAAATATGGTCGGCTAACTATGAAACAGAGGGTGTGCTGGTAATGTGCTGCCCAGTACCACACTTTGCTCTGTGCTGATGACCTTGCTGTGACAGAACAAGATGCTGTGCTCATTAGTGTACAATATTATTCGTGACAGGAATGGCCTGGCCTTTTACACAGGCAGGTCTGCAGTAGTAAAAAACATAATTATGTCTTCCGAAACGTAGTATCCGGTTTCAGCCCGTGTGTGTTTGTCAGCTGTTTTGACGTTTCATCTCACACGTTTGTCAGGCCCTTAGAGACAGAAACCAATTTGTCTGCTGGTCCCAGGAGATGTTTTTTTAATTGAGCCTAATTTAATTGTTTGTTGTGTTAATTGTGTTTAAGGATTTGGGTTGTGATAAGCGGTTAGTGTGTTCCCTACTTGTTCGTGAACATGTGTGTCTGAGTCTGGGTGACGGCTGGAGCAGGGAACTGGTCGTTTAGGGACCTCAATCCGTCACGGTGTCTCTCAGTGCTGTAATGCATACTCTCTGGAAACCGTCAGACCACTCCTTGATACCAACATCAGCTCGCCAGCCGTCTCCCTCCTCTCATTTACTTTCTCACTTCATTACTGTTTAATTAGTGTCAATGAGTGATCCATCTGATTAGCCAGTCATTAGTGCCTGGATGCAAATGGTTGCCTGATCCCGTTCATCGGAGCATTGTGTTGGGGAGAAAAACGGTTCCCCAGGGTAGCATCGTATGGAAGATGACAACTGTGACAGCCAGGAATCCACACATACCCAACAAACTGAGAAGAAAAGGAGCGTCTGTAAACGCCCGGCTGTCAACACACCAGTCACTGTTCCATGCTCGTCCCTGTCTCTCATTCCATCATCTTCTCCCCCTCTCTCCCTGTCCCTCACCCTTCCACGCTCTCCCACTCTCTCCTTGTCCCTCACCCTTCCACCCTCTCTCCCTGTCCCTCACCCTTCCACCCTCTCCCCCTCTCTCCCTGTCCCTCACCTTTCCACCCTCTCCCACTCTCTCCCTGTCCCTCACCCTTCCACCCTCTCCCACTCTCTCCCTGTCCCTCACCCTTCCACCCTCTCCCCCTCTCTCCCTGTCCCTCACCCTTCCACCCTCTCCCCCTCTCTCCCTGTCCCTCACCCTTCCACCCTCTCCCCCTCTCTCCCTGTCCCTCACCCTTCCACCCTCTCCCCCTCTCTCCCTGTCCCTCACCCTTCCACCCTCTCCCACTCTCTCCCTGTCCCTCACCCTTCCACCCTCTCCCCCTCTCTCCCTGTCCCTCACCCTTCCACCCTCTCTCCCTGTCCCTCACCCTTCCACCCTCTCCCCCTCTCTCCCTGTCCCTCACCCTTCCACCCTCTCTCCCTGTCCCTCACCCTTCCACCCTCTCCCCCTCTCTCCCTGTCCCTCACCCTTCCACCCTCTCCCACTCTCTCCCTGTCCCTCACCCTTCCACGCTCTCCCACCCTCTCTCCCTGTCCCTCACCCTTCCACCCTCTCCCCCTCTCTCCCTGTCCCTCACCCTTCCACGCTCTCCCACTCTCTCCCTGTCCCTCACCCTTCCACGCTCTCCCACCCTCTCTCCCTGTCCCTCACCCTTCCACGCTCTCCCACCCTCTCCCTGTCCCTCACCCATCCATCCTCCCACCCTGTGTTCTCTTGAACCATTCCTCTCTCCATCTCTCCTCGCATCCTCGCTGAACTCCATCCAAACTCGCACTGCTGTAAGCAGAGCCTTGATTCCAATAGCCTTGGAAAGCCCCTCCCCACACTCTGCCATGTGACGTGACTCAGTCCCCTTACCCACCATCATACCCTTGTCTAATGACTGAGGCCACTCCACCTGCTCACTGTAAACAAGCTTATCAGTTCATAACACCAGGACTGTTCTACTCTGCAGTTGTTTTCCACTTCAGTCTGTGACTGATGTAGTATAATGTCGTCCTGACTAAAAAGAAAACGTCTTACATAAGTCATGTTTTTGTGTATTGCAGACAACATGAACAAAAATAAAATGGAAATGCTTCTGATAGTCTGACAAACAACAATAGCTGAACGCATAAGGCAGCCTTCCGGATTTACAGTAGTAAGATGTGAAACTTCTGTAATTCTGTTTCATTTATAGCTTCAGGTTGAGAAGTAAAACGTACAACGTCGTATACAACCTACTGTACACTTAACTCACCGAAGGATAGTCCCCAAAAATTCAGTTGATTGTCTTCCATGAATACAGAGGGAGGAATCCAGAACATGTCTGAAAGGCGCTGTAGCTCCAGTTAGACATACAGACAGAGAACGAACAGCTTCTCAAGCTCAGCTGTCTCCTGCCTAACCTCTTCCCACAGTCAAGACATTTTTAACACACTGCTAGGGCTCCAGGCAGTCCCTCACACACTAATTCCCATTTTATTAAGTTTTCCCTCCCATTTGGCCTCCATCTTTCTCCTTTCTCTTTAAACACTAACTGCCCAGAGCTGTCTGGAGACAGACACCGTGGAGTGATAAAAGGAAGGCTAACACAGAGATGCAGGGAACATGAATGATAACTAAGGGTTGAGGGTAGAGAATTAAGTACAGAGAGAGAGAGGCTACCAGGGCACATATAACTGCTTCACACATCCTTCCCCCAGGAGCAGTTTTATAGTTTGTGTGTGTGTGTGTGTGTGTGTGTGTGTGTGTGTGTGTGTGTGTGTGTGTGTGTGTGTGTATATGTGCATGGATTTAAATGTGTGTGTGTTGGGGTACTGTGTTAAATTGCATGTGTTGGTGCTCATGCTGGTCATAGCTCCAGAGAACAAGATGATATGCGACGAAAAAACGAACAAATAAATTAATGAATCCAGATAGATATGACTGGTAATGCTCCTTTTCTGAGCCGCTGGTCATGTTCAATGAAGGGTTTGGTTGTTGTGTGCGGTGTGCTTTTACATTAAGATGCACAGTTAGAAGGTGAAGCAGATTCAGGCTCCAGGACCAGGGAGGGTCAGGCAGGTTCAGGCTGAAGACAGGCTCTTCATCTGGACTGGACTGTAGCTGCAAGGGGCTCACTGACAGGTGCCATACACACAGCAGCCGAAGCAAGGCAGGGACCAGCTGGGGCAATCAGGGACAGACGGGCCTGTGCGTGCGTGCGTGTGTAGCTCCCGTAGGCCCCTGTTTGAGGGCTGCATCGTTTTCAACTTGCTTGTGCGTGTGTGTGTGTTCTCACCTCAGTATTTGGTTGTTCTTGGTTTTCAGTAAGTGTGGGATTGCTCTTCATCTGAGAGTTTGGCTATGTATGTGTGTGGAAGCATGTGTGTGTGTGTGTGTGTGTGTGTGTGTGTGTGTGTGTGTGTGTGTGTGTGTGTGTGTGTGTGTGTGTGTGTGTGTGTGTGTGTGTGTGTGTGTGTGTGAGGTGAGGGATCTGAGTGGGTCCAGCTGTAGAGCTAGGAGTCTCCCTGAGGGGGGTTCTGGACAGGGCAAGGAAGGGCAGAATCCAAGCACTGGCAAACAGATGGTCCAGTGTGTCTAGCATGCCTTTACCTAGTCACAGGTCAATGCAGTCAGCACACCTGTGAGAGGAGGAGAAAACCATCATTTAAACCAGCCCTGGTGATAATTAAAAGCTAATGGCAGATGATCATACCCCAATTCACACTAGTGTATTTTTATTCACTCATATTTCTGAGATGTGTTTGTTTAATTTCCAGTTCATTAACATTGACATTCTCTAGTCCAGAAAATTGACTGTGCCAGTGAGTCAAATGAGAGCAGCAATCATGTTGAGAGATCAAACTTTGTTATGATGGATTGTAAACTGCTGACTGGCTGGACAGAGCTATCAAAAAGCTACGCTCGGTCTGAGCAGGACAACGCTAGCTTGCTAATGTAACCTCTGTCATCGCGTCTCGTCAGCATTGCTTCCTCCCAATCTGCCCATAGGGCTAGTGCCATTTGAACCCCGTGTCCTCTGACTCACAAACTCAACGACCACCTGTACACCGCTTCAGCCAGCTATGCTACCGAAAAAACCAGCTCTAGCGCTAGGATGGGCGATATTTATACTGAGGAGTAATTTAATCAATTCATCTTGGTTACTCTAACGGGTTCTCTTATTGAATCAGACCTGTTTCTCTACAACCAATCACTCAGAAATAAACCGAAGCGCCCAGATGCAATGCTCCCAGATAGTACAGGCTTAACAGCTCACCTTTCCCTCTTGTTCTGCTTCTTCTCTTGGCCACCCGGCGCACCATCAAGTGTGTGCTTGACACTGTGGTGGTATTTTTGGAGAGTGGTGTTACCTGTACTTTGTATGCTTTGGAGTCAGAATCAGAATCTGAATTCGGTTTATTCACCATGTATGTTATAAAACACAGAATTTACTGTCGCAGGGAGGTGCAAAACACTAAACATATACGAATCTTAAATTAAGTTAAAAGTACAAAAGTTTAACTATTTCTAAGAACTAAACAATCTAAGAATTCAACAATTTAAATATAAAATAAAATATATATAAGAATAAGAATGAGCAGTGTGAGTGGTCAACATAGTGCAATCGGATACTGAGATAAGTGCTATGTGCTTCATGTTATGAATTTCTCGTCTCTGCCGCCTCTCTCTGTTACTCTCTCTGTCTCTTCCACTCATTGTCTCTCTCTCTCTCTCTCTCTCTCTCTCTCTCTCTCTCTCTCTCTCTCTCTCTCTCTTCCACTCATTGTCTCTCTCTGTCTCTTACTCTTTCCCTTTTCTATTCCCCATGCCTGTCTGCTCCCACCAAGCTGATATAAATCTGCCATGGTGGCAGCCTTTGTAGGAGAGAGGGAGAGAGGGAGAGAGAGCGGGAGGGAGAGAGAGATAGAGAGAGAGAGGGGGGGTGGGAGAGAGAGAGAGAGAGAGGGAGGGAGGGAGGGAGAGAGAGAGAGAGACAGAGAGAGAGAGGGGGAGGGAGAGGGGGGGAGCCGCCTGTAATTGGCAGCAACAGGGGAGCAGGAACAAGAACACACTTAAAAAATAAAAGTAAACCATTTATATTGAATTTATGGAGAACTGACATTCTAAGACACAGCTGCCAAATCAGGATGACACAAAGGCATGAGGCTGCAGATCACGAGTTCACCTTCCACCTCCTCAACATCTCTCAGACTGCCAACCACTCTGCCTTGTCTCTCCCAATCGCTCTCCTTCTCTCTGGGTCATCTGCTCTCCGCTAGGTTCTCAGGTACTACACTAATACCGAAGGCAATATAATCAGGAATTATAGTTTCACTGTCCTTTTTTTACGGAATACGGTTGTGTGTGTTCCTTAGTGTTAGTATGCTGTGGAGTGGAAGTGAATTTTTGGCTCTAGTAGTGCGTGTGTGTGTATGTGGGTCTGTTTGGTCTAGGAGTGTGTGTGTGTGTATGTGGGTCTGTTTGGTCTAGGAGTGTGTGTGTGTATGTGTTTTGTGTAGGAGTGAAAGGTTCGGAGGAAGAATTGGGGGTTGTGTCATGGTGCTTGAGGTTCTATGAAGACAGGGATTACTGGGTACATTTAGAGTGTTGCTTAGCACTCCTGAGGCTTGTAATGCACTTATTGGTTGGCCCCTGAGAGGGATAGACCGAAAGAGTGGCGGAGAGAGGGAGAGCGAGGGACAGGAAGAAAGCGTTGGGCTCTGTGAGGGTGCAGGGCTAGATGGTCTCACTGCAGGAGACCGTTCCACTCAGCATCAGTATGGTTCTGTCTTTGGTAGTCAGGCGATACAGTGTCAAATGTTCATGCTTTAAATACTCTTTTGAAGAATCGAAGGACAACTTATTCTTCACATTCTCTGAATAACAGAACAATTATATTGTGAGTTATTCAGAGTCTAGGGCCATTTGCATTTAGTCTGATTCACTTGAATTGAAACTCTGCCTTATCTGGTCTGATGTTCCCTCCTGTGTCAAGCTAATGAAATATTTTTTGACTATACTACTAGCCGTCTTTTCAATTCCTTCCCAACTCTGTCCTTGTACCTATAAAGCTTCTATAATGGATTTCCTGTATCTCACTGTGTGATCAGAATAGCAGTGAGAAGAGTCAAGAGACAAGCTGGCAAGCAGGCTAGAAACAGGTGGGCAAGTAGACAGACAGGGAGGCAGACAGGCAGAGAGACTGACAGGGAGACAGGCAGGTATATAGACAGGCAGGCAGAGGGACCAACAGGAAGTAAGACAAGCAGGCCGGGAGACTGGCAGGGAGGGAGCAGCATGGGACTGAGGGGAACAGGGAGCTGACAGGCTGGAACTGTCTGAAAGCTCCCCCTGGCAGACGCCCCAGTCTGGGAGAACAGATAAACAAGCGGTGGGCAAAGCACAGAGCTCTGAAAAGATATAGAAAAGGGAGGGAGTACGAAAAATAGGGGGGGGGGAGAAAGTGGGATAGAAAGGGAAAAGAAGAGGGAGAGAGAGAGAGAGAGAGAGAGAGAGAGAGAGAGAGAGAGAGAGAGAGAGAGAGAGAGAGAGAGAGAGAGAGAGCTGATAAGTAAGATGACAGAGCGTGTAGAAGCTTCTGGAAGGGGTAATGAGTTTGGCAGGGAGCCCATGATACTCCACACCACGGCCAGGGACACTGGCAGTCTTTGCAGGTGGAGGGAAACATGTCCCCCCCTCTCCCTCCATCCCCTGTTCTGTCCCTTCTTCCCCTGGCCTCCAAGATTCATCTGCTTTGTTTTGGCTGTTTCTGACAAGCCGAAATCCAATTATTTGAAAATGCGTACTGCAGTGTTGACAACCTTATACCTTTTGGACAGAATCTTCATGATATGTCACTATTGACTTTCCCCAGGCATGTGGTTATGAGATTGGAGCTGAAGGGCACAGCAGAGGAGACCCACCTGCCCGTTATGGGGGGTATAAGGCGAAAAGGAAAGGCTTTAGTAATGTTCAAATTGGTCAGCTGCTCCAATCAATAATCATTTTTCCTTGTGTTATCAGTGCATCTATGTGAAGTGGCCCATGTAATTACTTTTCTCTCTCTCTCCCTCCATTTCCCCTTTTTTTCTCCGTCTTCCATCATTCGTCCTCCTGCAGAGAACCTCTACCGCCTGGGGCGTCAGCGCTGCGTCCCTCAGAGCAGCATTGATGGCTTGGAAGACATGGAGGTGAGACCACAGTAATACTTTTCAATACTGACCGGATTTCTACAGTATTCTGTACAATAGCTCAACTGGATGCCTTTCATATTTGAGTGTAAGCCGATGATGCAGCCTCCTTCTCTTTCTCCCTTTCACCTCCCGCCCCCCTTTTTTTCCAATTCTGTTGTAATTCTGTGGCAATGGTCTCTTTCTCTCCTCCCATCTTCTCTCCCCTCCTTCTCTGTCTGTCTCCCCTCCTTCTCTCTCTCCCCTCCTTTCTCTCTCTCCCCTCCTTCTCTCTCTGTCTCCCCCTGTTCTCTCTGTCTCCCCTCCTTCTCTCTCTGTCTCCCCTGTTCTCTCTGTCTCCCCTCCTTCTCTCTCTCTCCTCCTTCTCTTTCTCCCCTCCTTCTCTCTCTCTCTCTCTCTCTCTCTCTCTCTCTCTCTCTCTCTCTCTCTCTCTCTCTCTCCCCTCCTCTCTCTCCCCTCCTTCTCTCTCTCTCTCTCTCTCTCTCTCACCCTTCTTCTCTCTCTCCCCTCCTTCTCTCTCTCCCCTCCAGAAGAAGTGTAAGACCCATGTGTTGCTCTTGGTGGTGCATGGCGGGAACATCTTGGACACCGGCGGGCGGGGATCCAGGCGCAAAGGCCGGCGACGCCGCCACGCTGGCGTCCGTCCTGGAGAAGGTGGCGGGGGCACACTTCCAGGCCGCGGCAGAGCATGTGATGATCAAGCTGGTGCCCTGCCCTGCTGTGTGTGCAGAGGCCTTCTCCCTCGTCTCCAAGTGAGCACAATCCCCCCCCCCCCCCAGGAGGAGGCAGGAAGAGAAGGAAAGGAGGAGGGAGGAGGGGATGGGGGGGGTTAAGAGAGTGAGGATGAAGGGGAGCTAACTTAAGCTAACTTCCATGGTGAAAGCTCATGTAGCCTGCTCTTCAAAGTTGTCCTTCAAATAATATCTTCACTTTGGCTGCTTACATAGAACACCTACTTTTAGATTTGGTCTTTCAGGCCTTCCAGCACAATCACCCCCCCCCCCCCCCCCCCCCCCCCCCCCCCCCCCCCCCCCCACACACACACACACACACAGCCCCAAATGGACACACTTGATTTTCAGAGACAATGGGCCAACTGGCTGCTGAAGGTTAAACAGGAAAATCTATGGAGAAGACAGCCTTTAACAGACACTGCCATGTTAATTAGCATCCTTCTGACATTTGCCTGCCTTTCGAAGCATTTGGAATATTTAAGTCCTAACCTTTCTGACTGTTGCTGTTTTTAATTGTAAATTCTTCCCTGGAGCCCAGTAGGCAGGTCCTTGGTGGACAATGAGGCAGAATGCAAGAGTCAATTACTTCGTGAATGGCATCACTGTCCCCCTTCTTGGTATCTGGAGGCCTCTTTGGAAAGAATAGATCTGATGACTCACTGTGATCTGTTTGCCTAATTAGTAGTCATTGTTTATTATTGGGCTCCTCCGTTTTACCGGCTTCTGGAGATAGAAGGAAATTAAATGCAGATGAGGTGGCTGGTTCTACCTCCCGGATAAGCTGCCAGTCAATGTTTTCTTTTTTTCTATATATAATCAAGTGTAGCTTCAAAGACAGCAGATGGCCCCCTGCAGACCTCTGTGACATGTTACTGGGTTGGCTTCCTTTGGAAAGTCTTGGCTTCCTTTGGAAAGTCTTGGATTCCTTGGAAGACCTAAATTCCTCTAATGACCGTTAAATAATGAAGACTTCGGGGCGCTGGAAACCACGCTGGAGCATGACTTAATCTTTTCATGTCGCATTTCAAGCTGCCAATCTTTCTGAGGGGAATCCTGTCAGGCACATGCACACAGTTCTCTGCTCCCTCCCTCCATGCGGCCGTCAAAGGATCACACTTAATGTTTACATAGATCCTACCCATCGATATGCAGAGCGCGTCGCTGTCTGTATTTGGACTAATCCGGTGTGGCTTGGTGAGGACGGTGGGGCCTCGCTCCGCTGCTGTGATTGGCGTTAGTGAGCGACAGCTACCGCGGGTGAGAGCGTAAATAGATCTGAGGGGCTGTAGCCTGTAGCTTGACGTCCTGCCGCATGCCTGCCATCCACACACATCCACCTAGGACACATTGACAAGAACAGCAACCCTCGGGCGTTCCACAGAAATGACTTATTGCCGCAATTCTCAATTGCCTCTCCCTGTACGCCTGGCTGCCATGGACACACACACAGACAAGCGCATGTCTCACACGCACAAACACAAACTCTCACACATAACGCAACGTGACTCACATTTGCCACTGTCACTGCATGGTGTAATCCCTAACGCCTGCGTTAGACTGGTGGGCGTGTGTGATCTCATTTATTTGCATGCCAATCCAAACAGCGGCAACATCACAAGAATCCTCTTCAGCGGGGCCCCAGCGAGAGATTGCTGCCGTCCTCTTAAGTCACTGTCCTGCTGGGATCTTACAGCAAAACACGCAGGCTGTAACTAAGTGAAAGGTTCTTAGCGCATGCAATGTCTGCTCGTCTGCTCAAGAGTAAACCGAGAGTCAGAACTTGAGTCTTTTATGCAGAGGACGTTTCCCCGTAGAGAACGGACGTGTTTTCCTGTGTGTTTTTCTTCTGTTGGTCTCCGTGCCTCTGGGATACCTGCCGTGACTCTGAGAGGCCCCTTGGTGCTCATTAAGGGCCTTTCTCTGCTAATGAGGGAAGATCCTGCAGCTAGCAGTACTTTAGGTGTTGGAGGGAAGCTGTAATGAGAGGGCAACATCAGAGCACATACACATGCGCGCGCACACACACAAACACACACACACAAGAACTAGGAACGGTTGCGTACTCACACATGCTAAAACACAGGCAAGCTAGCGGAACCAATGAGGAGAAAAACCCAGCCTGACTTCACACCATCACACATCTCATTAACAAGTGACACCGGGAAAAAAGCCCACCGATTGATTTCCTCTCACAGTCAGAGAATCTCTTCCTTGGTGACAGTTCCAGGAATAGCAAAATTGTGTATACAGTTAAACTATTAAGTACTCCATCTGAACAGCGAAGAGAAGTGAAAATGGCTTTCTCTGGTCCTGTGGGGGTTCTTGTCAGAGATCAGAATCAGTGTGCCTGGAGGTAGAGGGAGAAAGCCTCAGCTTCGTCTAACTAACGATGTGTGTAAGGGTGTGTGTGTGTGTGTGAAGTTTTGCGAGTATCTTGTATGTGACCTGGATGAACCACTTTCCTTATGCACATGGACCTACTCTCTATTCCAGGGACCCCAAGTGAGGGGGGGAGGCTGTAGAGGTTGTGGGGGGCAGCAGAGGGACGGCTCTCTGAGTGCTCGGACATCCATTTAGCCAGAGGGGGGGGGGGGGGGGGAGTTTATTGTCTTAGTTCGTTACATTTTTGTCACATCAGAGAGACATGAGAGAAAGAGAATGGTGGGGGGTGGGAAGTATAAATTGAAAGAATAAATCAAAGAAAAAGAAAAAAAAATCAAAAGATTTTTAAAAATCTTCAATCCACTATGCACAAATCACTTCCGCATATTGCATACCTTTCGAGCTACATCGCCAAATACAAAGGTAATGTTTATCTAACTCACACAGTAAAAATAGATATCTATGAACAGATTTGAGCAGTAACGTAGCTAGGCTAGCTAGCTAACAATTTTTCGCTACATTATAATGTACTCAATTATCTGATTGTCAGTTTGCCTGCTTGTCGTTAATGTTAACACAAAGATAATTGGCCTGTCATTTGTCCCCTATGGATAAAGTAATGTAACATGTCTTTCTCCGTGAAAAAAGAAGAAGCATGAAGTCGCATGATCTGAGTGTAGGGTTAAGAGAGCAATAGCAAAGTTGCTATTAGCTATTGATAGGAACAAGTTAACATAACCTGTTCTGGTTATTAAAAGTCACGTTTATAACTTCACCGGAAGTTCTAGACCTGTCTTATTTTTCACGGAAATAATTATCACTGTCGTGTACAGTATAACATTATACAATATAGCAGTTTGCTATTTAACATTATGTTGTATGAAACTATAAGAATGGTTGTAGTTATGCAGGTTCCCTCTCTTTACAATGTGTCCTTACTGTGGCACTGATGGGCACTTTGTCTTCTTTGACAGCCCCGCCAAAACATTGTCGTGAAAGTGGACTCCCGTGGTGTTGTTAAATGTGTCATTAGCGCGAATTAAGTGAACGGATGTGTTGGGGCGGCCGCAAAATATTTGAGCTATGGGTGGGCCTCAAAGTGGAAAAGGTAGTGAATGGCTGCTCTACTAAATCCTACGGCTGAAAGCTTTAAATCATGAGACCCTGCGTAGTTCACACACCCTCACATTACCTGGTCACTTGCAATGATCAAGAATCTTTTCACACACAAGCTCTAATATATGCAGCTTGGCCATGTTCTTTCTGAAGATGTTGAATGTGGAATCTGAAGACTCCACCATTCCACATGGCTGGAGACTCGCTGAGCACAAAGAGAGACTCTCAAACATGTCTTTGAAGGTGTTTACCTTGATGATATGCTGCCCGCTATCACAGTAACAGCATGCCAGCACTATGTCAGTACTGTGAAGGGGTTCAGCCACGGTGTCTGCTCTGTGCTATACAGTACATATGGGTGTGTGTATGTTTGTGCATATGTATCTGTATGCATGTGCACGCCGTATGCATGTGCACGCCTGAATGAATGGATAATACCCTAAAGGGTTGTGTATGATTAGGGCAAGGGATTAAGGGAGTGGTACTGCCCATTACTTATCTGTCCGGGGCTTTGCTGATGTGAGAGACCGGGGAGTTAGGGTGCGATAGAGCCAGCTATCAGAGGTGAGACTAGTTCATTGTCAACCGTCCAGCTCTCTCTCTTTGTCTCTGTCTCTCTCTTTATCTCTCTCTGTCTTTTTCTCTCCCTCTTCTTTTTTTCTCTCTCCCCTCTTTCACACTCCATCCCTCCTATCTTTCTCTCTCTCTCTCTTTCTCTCTCTCTCTCCTCTCTCTCTCTCTCGTTTCCCTCAGTCTATCAAGGGAGTGCGGCTCTATTGATGTTGCCATGTCAACCTCATTACTTTTTATACCTAATCTTGGATCTTTTGGCTGGAAAGCTTCTCTTAATTGGCAATCTAAACACTGGCCTCGGAAGTTTAGAAAGACAGAAAGAGAGAGACATTGAGAGAAAGGGAGAGAGAGAGAGAGAGAGTGAGAAAGAAAGAAGCAAGGGTTGGTCAAGCTGTTGATTTGCACCTTTCCTAACACGTCATTGATCACTGGCGGATTAAAGCTTCCACTGTGGGATGCTAAGAAATCTTTTTCTAATTGTTTGTACTGATTTTTAACAAACAATAACAACTTATCCTGGAAATTAGCTTTCAGACATCTTTCATGTACAAGATGATCACTAATTATGTACGCCACAGGCATGTCTAATGAAACTACCAAAACCACCCAGTAGCTAAGGAACTTCTTTTCAGGTGACATAAACCCTTGACTCATTATCATCAAAAGCAGGTGTCGGCATAAACAGATGACTAATTATTCACCTTGGCAAATAAACATGGAAATGAGAGGAACCGAGCTGCACTGGGCCGGGATGGGGCCAGTGTGGGCAAGCTGTCTGGAGCTGGGATGGGCTGAAAACATGTAAATAGGCCATGTCCCTTCTGACTGTTTTGGTAGTGTGTGTGTCCGTGTGGGTCCCATACTAGCAGCAGGGGTCCGTGTTAACATGACAGGAGCCAGACCCCGCTTGACTCCGCACAGCTAGGCTCGATTTTAGCTACACACACACACACACGCCCGCACACAAACACACACACGACACACACTCCTTGAGGCCAGAACAGAGCACTAGTCCTGAGGCTGTTTGACACCCCTGTCACACTACCTCCAACCTCTGTTCATGTGTGTCTGGCTCTGCTAATGAGAGAGCCGGTGACTGTCCGTGGCTGCAGCCGTAGATCAGACTTGGCGCGCTGCTCGCCGCCTCCTCCAACGGCGCTCTCTGATGGATGACAACAGAGCCGCCCCAGCTGTTCAAGGAGAAGGCACACTGGTGCTGCCATCCTTCATGTGTTCCCCACGCTGTCGGGTAAAGGCTCGGCCATGTGCGCTGTCACTATCTGTGATTTACACACACACACACATGAACCCGTGCGCACAAACGCACACACACACCGCGTCCTCTATGCTGTGACCTGTGTCACTTTGCTAATCATGCCTTTCATCTGCTAGGATAAGATCCCACCCATCTCTGTCACACACGTACACGTAGTCTACATTTACATTCTGTCTAAAATAAGATGGAGTGTAGAAATTGAGTAGGCAGGCGATGGATTAGAGATTATAGGCTTTTCCAGTTTTGCCTGCCAGGCTGTCATACTGCTCCTCCGGAAACAGAATAAAGAAGACAAAGAGAAAGAGAGAGAATGAATTCTGGATCGCCAAGGACATGCTGATCAAATGTCTTTTAAGGAAAGTCATCTTTAAATGGGGCCCAGCTGTGTTCTAGAAGGATCTTTGATTAGGTGAAGCTACCTATTAGGAGACATCCTCCCACAGTTTTGTGTTATGGCTACTCTTGATGAATGTCAAGGTATCATTCAGCCAAGTACACTCTGACATAGACCAATGGAAACATCACAGAACTATGGCAACAAACTGATTTGAAGAGGCTCTCCCACTAGCTAAAGGCTTTTTTTTCATTACCTCCCTCTCTCTTCTCTCCCTCCTTTGCTCCCTCCCTCCCTCTCTCCCTCCTTTGATCTCTCCCTCCCTTCCTCCCCTGTCCTCTAGTCTGAACCCGTACAGCTACGACGAGAGCTGCGTGTCCAGCAGCGTGGACCACCTCCCTCTGGCTGCCCTCCCCCTCCTCGCCATCGCCTCACCGCACTACCAGGATGCCGTGGCAACCGTCATCGCCCGCGCCAACCAGGTGTACCACAGTTTCCTGCAGTCCCAGGACGGACAGGGCTTCTCCGGGCAGGTGCGTCACCCCCTAAACACACACACACACACACACGAGTCACCAGGGATGACTCATGGTGAGCGAGGCAGCCAGGGAAGGAGAGGGGGACTCTCACCCTTTCATCTTACGTGCCACATCCAATCACACGCTGCCGACAGTTTTGCAGGAGCTAATGATTTTAGGAAGAAGTGGTAATTGATTTAGTGTGGACCATGGGTTAGTGTACTGCACGGTTGTCCCCCAGGAAAACATGTCCCCCGTCACAGTGTCCACCCACCCTGGGGACAGAGGGTGCCGGATCATTCCTCCTGTGTCTTCATACGTGGGACGTTCTCTCCTGGCTCCACTGTGGCGACATTATGTATTCGCGACGCAATTAAAAAGTCAGGGGCGTCCAAGTACAGTTCGTGCACGTCAAAGCAATTATGGGAAAAGTGTGTTGTTCTCTCCGTCTTAATGAAGTGTTTTATTGACATTCAGACTGCTCGGTGAGTCTCCGCAGACGAGGGCGCTGGGTCCTCCTGCTGCCGTCCAGGCTCTGGCTGGCTACATTGATTGAGTGGAGCGAGACGTCGTTCTAAATCAGTTTTGCTCTGCGCGCCCGTGTGCGCGTGTGTTCTTTGCCCCCCGACCAGGTGTGCCTGATGGGAGACTGTGTGGGGGGGGTGTTGTGTTTCGACGCCCTGTGTTTCAGCAGTCGCCAGAGACACAGCAGCCCTGACAACTGCAGCAGCAACAGCAACGACAGCCTCAAGGTAGGCCACCACAACAGACTACCGATTTTAGTGTTTGGCTAGCTAGCGGTCGGCAGATTGCCATTGCGTTAGCATTAGCTAGATTTCTGGCTCAGGACTGCTGAGCACATGAGCATTGGCCCAAACTGTGGGTTTAGCCATCCTCCCATGACAGAAGTTGATACAGAATGTCTCAGTGTTTAGTGAAAGGCCTCTCTCCTCGCAATTCGTTCTGTTTCCAGTCCATCTGTTCCCATGCGGCTCATCTGTTCCCCGGCTCTGACGTCTGTCTGTCCTCTGCCTGCCTGTCCTCAGTTAAACTGCCTTGTCATATTCGTTTACAACCAGTGAGCACCACAGCGTCCCTGGGGCTGCGTGGTCTGTCTGTCAGTCACCACCACCTCCCTCCATTTTCTTTCCCTTCTCCTCTGTCTCCTTCCATCTCCTCTACCTCCATCTCCTCTCCCTCCATCTCCTCTCCTCTCTTCCACCCTCATCTCCCTCTGTCTCGTCTCCCTTTTAGCCTCAACCTTCACTTCACCTTTCCTGGATACTCAAAACTTTGGAGAACACATATCAGTTCAACCTTGAAAACCTGAACTAATAATATCGCACAGAGCCAAGCCCACGTTTTCTCCTGCAAGCTGGATAGCAGCATTATCTCCTCACCCTCTCGTTACCGACATGGTGGGAGAGTTTGTGTGTGTTTGTGTGTGAGCCTGTGTCCCATGCTGTCCTCCTCCCACACAGGATACCCCGGGGCTGCTGGGAGAAGCCAGCCCGGGCCTGGGCTCCAGCAAGAGGCTCAGCAAGAGCAACATCGACATTTCCGCCCCCAGCGAAGGACACACCCCCAGCGAAGGACACACCCCCAGCCGACAGCTGCTCAACAGGAAGCAAAGCGACTCGTACGACGGAGACACCTTTTCCACTGGCCAGCATCACAGCTTCTTCAGCAGGTAGACCACACACACACACACACACACACATACATATATACATACATGCACTCACACATACATGCACTCACACACACATACATACACTCTCACAAACTCACACACACACAAAAACAGTCCCTTAGCTCACTATGGTTAAAAAACAGGAGATAGGATGTTGGATGGATTCAGGGTGAAGTCCTGCTTCCGAAGTCCTGCTTTACGATTCTGTTGTGTGTGGGCTGACTGAACGTCAGTCCATCGATGATGTCAGCGGTGGGTCATCTAGGTCTCTCTGGACCGTGACTGACTCTGGAATGTGTCACTCCTCTGCCTCCTGCAATCAATACTTGCAGCGAGATGGCTCCATGTGTCTGCCTGACTGCACCGGGCTAAAAATAGCCCTTCCTGTGCAAGAGTGCATGGGAGACAGAGCATGTAGATGAGGAGGGGGGGGGGGGGGGGATGGCTCGCTGCCATGCTAACCCCACACCCCTTGAGGAACCAGTGTTACGATGCGCCTGCACACTTCAGTGACTTTCACTGTGTCCCTCAGCACCCCCACCCCCCTCTTTCAGATTTCATTTTCCAGATATGACTCTTTAACTCTCCTATGCCACTAGATGTCCATGGCAACACCCCCCCCCCCCCCTGAACCCTACTTGCTATTCTGTTCATTAAAAAGGAAGCGAGGCTGAGTGAAGGATGGACAGCCCCCTCTTCCCGTGGAACTGCCCAGGCCCCTGCATCTCCCACTGGGCTTCCCAGGTCACGCAGAAGCCCTCAGACCCTTATTAGAAGCCTGTTTCCCAGGCAGCAGCCCACTCACTGGGCCCCAGGGACTCAACCGCCTACCTGGGGTTCACGTCCATGTCAGGATGCTCCTCCCTCTCCCCGCTCTGATTGAACTCAAACTGGGAAATTTCCCACAAGGCTCTATGCTACCAGCAAAATCCTTGACCCCCTCCACCTCTTTTGCTCCTTCTGGAAACGGAAGGAGAGAGTGTCCGGTCGAGTCCAGAGGTGTGGTGCAGTCTGTCTGCCTCTCTCTCAGTGTCTCACTCTCTTAGACAAAAACAAGGACAGCTAGACAGACAGCTTGTGGCGTTCTCAGCTGTGGAAGACAACAAGATTGATGAAGGGCAGGAAATCAGGTTGCAGCTTGTGCCAGTTGGAGGGGGGTATGGAGAGAGGGAGGGAGGAGGGGGGTAGAGAGAGGGAGTGAGGGGGAGTGAGGGGGGTAGAGAGAGAGAGGGTGGGAGGGAGGGAAGTAGGAAGTCAGGGAGGAGGGAAGAGAACAAGGGAGCAGGCAGAAATCGAAGGCCAATTGATCTGGCCTCCTCAGATAGCTGCCGGCTTTCATCCCCCCCTCCCTCCCTACGAGACCTGGAGAGGAAGTGTGTGTCTTGGCCGGAGTGCCGAGGGCAGAGAGGCGGTCTTTGTCTGGAGCCTGGGTCTGAGGCAGACAGGTCTGTTCAAACAGCCGTCAGCCTGCCTGGATCCTCTCTCTCTGCTGGAGGGAGATTGGAGGGTTCTTCAGCCTGCGTCATAACCAGGCTAAGCTCACCGCAGCACAGCACTGGCTTTCTAGCTGTCTAAGATGTTACCCAAACAAATTGCGTTTCACAGCATTAGATGGCTAACTTGTGTTCCCCATACACATCCTCTTACACAGCGCTAGCTAGCTAGCTGGTTACCATGTGTTCCCCATACACATCCTCTTACACAGGGCTAGCTAGCTAGCTGGTTACCATGTGTTCCCCATACACATATTCTTACACAGCGCTAGCTAGCTAGCTGGTTACCATGTGTTCCCCATACACATCTTCTTACACAGCGCTAGCTAGCTGGTTACCATGTGTTCCCCATACACATCCTCTTACACAGCGCTAGCTAGCTAGCTGGTTACCATGTGTTCCCCATACACATCTTCTTACACAGCGCTAGCTAGCTGGTTACCATGTGTTCCCCATACACATCCTCTTACACAGCGCTAGCTAGCTAGCTGGTTACCATGTGCTCCCCATACACATCTTCTTACACAGCGCTAGCTAGCTGGTTACCATGTGTTCCCCATACACATCTTCTTACACAGCGCTAGCTAGCTGGTTACCATGTGTTCCCCATACACATCCTCTTACACAACGCTAGCTAGCTAGCTGGTTACCATGTGTTCCCCATACACATCTTCTTACACAGCGCTAGCTAGCTGGTTACCATGTGTTCCCCATACACATCCTCTTACACAGCGCTAGCTAGCTAGCTGGTTACCATGTGCTCCCCATACACCTACTGAGCACTCTGATGAACCAAACACTACAAATTAGAACCAGATGGATATAAACTATGCTGTAACTGCTCTCTGTGTGTGTGTTGGGGCCCTCTCTGCAGCCTAATTAAGGATGGGGTGGAGCTTCATCCAGGCAGTAACCCCAGCCTGGTTCTGAACCCCGGCTGGTTTGACTTTGAAGTTTCCGAGTGTTTCCTCCTGGGCTGTCCCCTGGGGCTGGTGCTGGCCATGAGGCGCACCGTGCTACCTGCTGTCCAGGGTACGTTCTGACTGGAGGAGACACACACGCACACAGACTTTCACACGCACACACAGACTTACATAGACACACACGCACACAGACTTTCACACGCACACA
Source organism: Osmerus mordax (assembly GCF_038355195.1). Lineage (NCBI taxonomy): Eukaryota > Metazoa > Chordata > Actinopteri > Osmeriformes > Osmeridae > Osmerus > Osmerus mordax. The sequence goes on along the minus strand of NC_090060.1, from coordinate 14,885,240 downwards.
CAGACTTACAGAGACACACACGCACACAGACTTTCACACGCACACACAGACTTACAGAGACACACACGCACACAGACTTTCACACGCACACACAGACTTACAGAGACACACACGCACACAGACTTTCACACGCACACACAGACTTACATAGACACACACAGACGTACATAGACACACGCACACGGAGACACAATTGCATGCAAGCTCACAGAAATTCACACTTTCACACATACTCGCACCCATTCACACTCACACCCTCACACACGCAACAAACAAACACACACACACTCGCACACATTCACACTCGTTGTCAATATCAGTCTTAAGCCGGTAACTCACCAGAAAGGGACCAGGCTGTTTGTTTCCGTGGTTTTCAAATGTACCACACCCCCAGAGGCTAGTACCACACGGTTGCGAACGTGAACATACAATACACACCATAAGACCAACATTTCCACAGTCCGGTATGGCAACATACACTGTGAGCAAAGCTTGGGAAGGAAGTGAAGGTAAAGTCCAGTGGATGTTTGTCCTGACGGCCGCTGTCCGTGGTCCTGCAGCGAGTCACCTCCGGCCGTCCTGCTCCCAGATCTTCAACCTGTTCTACCCCTCCGACCCGTCCGCCTCCAGGCTGGAGCCCCTGCTGCAGCCCCTCTTCCACAGGCTGCCCCCCTTCCCCGTGCCCCGCTACCAGCGCTATCCCCTGGGGGACGGTCGCTCCACTCTCATAGGTGAGAATGCTCCCCCCGCATCAACTACACACACACACACACACACACACACACGTACACACATGTACACACATGCAGAGCATTTAAACAGGATGTTAGGCTAAAGGATGGAAGGTTCGTGCCGCCTGTGAGCTTGTCTTATTGTATCGCCGCACTGATCGTTTGATTACGGTTGTGAATTTCAACTCTGCTTCGACGTTCGTGGAATCTTAAGCACGCTGAAATGTTTCAGGTTGAAGGACGGTTGTGATTCTGTTCTCAGAGACACACACACACACAAACACAGAGAGAGAGAGAGAGAGAGAGAGAGAGAGAGAGAGAGAGAGAGAGGGGAGGGAGGGAGGGAGGGAGGGAGGGAGGGAGGGAGGGAGGGAGGGAGGGAGGGAGGGAGGGAGGGAGGGAGGGAGGGAGGGAGGGAGGGAGGGGGCTTTCCCAGGTTGTTTGTACTTGCAGCACTGCAGGAACATATATGTCTCTGGAACCTAAAGCCTGCTCTTGGAATGTGATTCTAACTCATCCTTTACTCCACACCTTTCTCTGTGGATCAGTGAGGGTGTGAGCGTGAGCGAGACTGTGCTGGAGGCGACGGCGTAGCACCGGGATCCCTGCTGAAAAGAAGAGGAGGAGGAAAGGAGTTTCAGAAGGAGTGGGGGTGGGGGGGGGGGCTGTGGTAGGTAGGGCAGACTCTCCCTCTCTTTAATTAGGCGCTGATCTATTTATATAATGTTTTATAGCTTCCTTTTGGGACTCGGAGGCACACCAGCAGCAGTTCTGACACTTCTTGTTGCTTCTGCTTGCAACTGTCTCAGCCTGGCTCGCCCAGAGAAAATAGGCCATGTCTGTCTGTGTGTGTGTTCGTCTGTGTGCGTGTGTCTGTGTGTGTGTGTGTGTGTTTGTGTGTGTGTTTGTCTGTGTTTGTCTGTGTGTTCGTCTGTGTGTTCGTCTGTGTTTGTCTGTGTGTGTGTGGTGCGTGTGCGGTTATCTGTTGGTGTATTTATCTGTCTGTGTGTGTGTGTGTGTGTGTGTGTGTGTGTGGTGTGTAAACTGCAGTGAACACATACTGTAGTGTACCACAATCTCAACACCATCATTGGATTAGATGCTTACTGATATGAAGATACTGATTCGTAATTACAAGAACGTCGCTTAACCAGCGATGATGTTTATCATGTGCAAACTACCTTTTAGACCTTGTAAATCCACTGCTACCAGACCACGTAAATAACATGCTCCTGCATAATTGAAAAGAGCACTGGCAGTTAGGCTTAAGTGTTTGTTTATAGCTAGAATATCACCCATGTTATTAGCACAGGGTCTCTTGCTGAGCAGGTGGGTGGAGTGTGAGGAGAGAGAGACCGCCACACACACACACACACACACGCACGTCTCTCTGTTGCAGCTCCCTGCTCTGACGAGCTTTAATTATGATACTACATCTCGCAACAGCGAGGAGTTGTCAAAATATGCATTCAATTAAAATTCACTGCCAGGTACATGTACGCACTCATACAACACACGTAGGCACGGGAACACGCTCATTTCCTCTCTAAGGCAGGAATTAATGTCGCCATGACCCAGAGAACCTCATCAGATTCTTATGTGTGAGACTTAAGCGTTACTTAAGCATGAAATATGACGCATTTACTCGGTGCAGGTATAGTGTGGTGAGGCAAGCCGCTAATGTACTAGAGAGATCTGACTGAGCAAATGCCGGATACATTACGGGGGGGGGCTGAGCAAATGCCGGATACATTACGGGGGGGGGCTGAGCAAATGCCGGATACATTACGGGGGGGCTTCTACAAGACACTGGATGTCTTGTAGGAGCTGGGAGATACCTCAGAGAGCAGGCTGCTTCTGAAGGCTCCGGGTTCTATTTAGAAACTGCAAGTGGCAGCTCGGATCTAAGATGGATTCGAGAGACCGCAGATAGAGTGCGGCTAGTTTGGTTTGTTAAACGTTTTAGATCAACACTTGTATTATTGTTTTTGTTGATTTTATGTAAAGCACTTTGAGCTGCAATTCTTGTATGAAAAGTGCTATATAACTAAAGTCTTACTTACTTACTTACTTACTATTTAGATGTGTCATGGCTAACGTGCAATCATCCTGGCTCAGCTTGGTGTTAGGAAGTCCTCCCCCGCCTCCCTGCACTCCGTCCACGCTCCTGCTGCCTCACGTCTCTCCTTTCTTTATCCACTCCTCGCTGGACATCACAGAGCTTAATTTCCATACTGATCGGCTCCATCTGGCCCCTCCCCCTCCAGACTCTCACCCCTGTCCCCTGTCATTACTGCACCCTACCGATCTCTCCCTCCCTCGCTCCTTGGAACTCTCTTTATGTTCTCCTCTGTGATGGTCTTCCAGACTTTGCTCAACACCATTTTTTACTCTGTTTGTCACTCTGGCCTTTCTTCTCGATCTCCGACACTATTCCGGTGTCTGGGTGTGTGTGTGTGCGTGTGTTTGTGTATGTGTGTGTGTGTTGTGAAGACAAAGTCCCTGCAAACACTGAGAACTGAGAGAAGATGAAGGAAGCATGCACAGAGGAGAAGAGAAGGTCTCCTTTTAAGAGAGCAGATGATTGCATGTTTGTGCGCGCGTGTGCGTTGCTTGAGTGTATGGGCGTGTGAGAAGACAAAAGCAAGTCTCATAATGCATCAAATCAAGATCCCAGCACCTCCGGAACAGTCTGGAATACAGAGATTGCGTTTCACGCTTCAGATGGTCTTTGTTGTTTCCATAAACGGATTATCTCCTCCCTGCACAGAAAGCACAATCTTGCATTGATCTCAGACAGTTCTCTTGGGCGCTTGCCCCTCAATTCTAGATATTAGTTTTGTCTAGTTTTCTCGTTGCTTTTCTCCAGTCAAATCAAGATCTCTGTATGTCCTTATTCCCGGGTGCCTATAAAAGGCCGTCTAAGTGTAGGTTGTGGTCCAGCGTGGCCCTGAGGCAGTATTAGCAGCACATGATTCCTGCTCACGTCTGGCTACATCAGTATGCAGCTGTGTGCGTCCCTGCCTCGCGCAGCAGGGCCCGATCCAGCGGCCGCGGAGAGGAACCTCACGGACACGCCGTTTAGACTGCTGATAAAGGTCATTCAGCCGGCACGGATGGGGTTAACCTGCGCCAAATAGATGCACCGATGCTGGCACTGTCTTTTGGTATTCAGGTTACATACACTGACATCCATGCATCAGAGCAAATATTCACATCACATATTTTATTTTCACAGCAAACCCGGCTAAAGACACACCCGGAGCCCATTAGGGAAGCCCAGCCAGTCTAACGGGCCCCTGTCATGGTGACTGACTGGAAGGATACTCAGGGGGCCCCCAGTGGAAGGCTGAGGGAGGAAGAAGAAATGACATCGATCGGGGCGGGGCTTTAACCTTCGCTGTCTGCTCCGCAGGCACAGTGCACCTCACATAGATATCATGTATTCAGGGACCATTTCCATCAGACAGACACACCCCAGCCCCGAGTACACTCACACACACACACACACACACACACACACACACAGACTCTCTCTGTCACGCACACACACGGACAACACAGATCTGTATTTACAGCCATGCTGTGGAAGTACCTAATGGGGCATTCTCTGTGCAGATGCTAGGTATAGATTTAATTAGGCTTTTTGAGAAGAAAACACAGACCATGGGAAATGATCGGAATGATTAATCAGAGAGATGGCATTTTTTTTACGGCAGTGTCCGATAGGTGACCAGGAGACTATACAGTCTACATAGTAACTATCCACAGGAATGTCTCCTTTTATTCTGTGTATTTCTGAGCATCCCTCCCTCTGTCTCATCTCAGTCCTCCTACACAGTAGTTTTGATGATGACAGTTGTGTTGATGATGTTCTCACAGAGGTTAATGACCATGTTGTCAGAGCTGGCAAATTGTTTCTGAAGTGTGCGCACAGGCTCGTACAAGCTCGGCTTTCAGAACAATCAGCTTCACACCTCTGTCAACCACAGCGCTGCTGCACCAGGCGGGCCAGAACCAGGCCTCTCAGAACCAGGCGGCCCAGAACCGGGCCTGCCAGAACCAGGCGGGCCAGAACCAGGCGGGCCAGAACCAGGCGGGTCAGACCCAGGCAGGCCAGAACCAGGCTAGCCAGAACCAGGCGGGCCAGAACCAGGCGGGCCAGAACTAGGCCTGTCAGAACCAGGCGGACCAGAACCAGGCCTGTCAGAACCAGGCCAGCCAGAACCAGGCGGGCCATAACCAGGCGTGCCAGAACCAGGCCTGTCAGAACCAGGCCAGCCAGAGCCAGGCGGGCCATAACCAGGCGGGCCTGAACCAGGCCTGTCAGAACCAGACCTGTCAGCTGCCGCAGCAGGAGCACAGCTTCAGGGCAGCTGCCGAGCTGGGACACTGGAACAGGAAGTGTTGTTTAACAGCAGGAGACATTGTTTGGTTTGTGTGGTGTGGATAAAGGATGACAGTACGTGCTGAATGGATTTAGGAAATACATTAGACTGGGTGTTCGAGAGGGGACGTTGCAGTTGCTGAGTGTGTGTGTGTGTGTGTATAAAGAGGAGCTTATAAGGCATTGATGTGTTATTGATCTGCACTAGCCGTCACTTGTCTCTTCTTACAACTGAATTATTAATGGACTCTAGTACTACAATACTACAAATGCACTCTCCTGGAGACATAAAGTCAGATCTATTCAGCCTCGGTAGTCACACGGGAGCTTCCGTTGTCGACTCAGATCTTCTGAAATTAGCAGTCCGAGCACAGAGAGAACTGAATAATGTGTGTCTCCCCCCCCCTCTCCCAACACACAAGCACACATAAAGGGGTCATAGGTAATAACTCGATGCTCTCTTCTGCATCCCTTTCAGTTCTTCATTTGAGAGGTTAAATCTCACAGCCTCTTACAGATGCTGGGCTTTTGTATCGTACGTAATCTCCAGTAGATTGAGCCGCGTCCCTAAGAGCGTCTGCTAAATAAATGACTAAATGTCCCACTTCCAACGCCTTATGGCACTGATCACATGTCACCTGAGGGGTTAGGAGGGGCATTGTGCTCTAGCTTTATCGCTAACTCAATAATGGACAGCAAGGTGCACTCCTTTGTCCCATATGTCTGTCTGATTTCCCTCTCCAGTAAGCCAGTCAATACCTGGACACTGAGAAAGACTCATGTCATAGATTTCCCCACAGAAGCGACTGGTGTCGATACTTTGAAATCCTGTTCTACTGCCTTCTCCGTCTCTTGCCTTTTCTCCTGCCATATATAATTTGTTATCTCCCCCTTTCTGACCCCCTCTTCCAGCCGACGGGATCCACAACCACCCAGACGTGTTCCTGGGGGTGGGGGGCAGTCCTGGGGAAACAGCGGGGAAGTCCCCCCCTGAGGCAGATGGCAGTGGCAAAGCTGGAGGAGGAAGAGGTGAAGAAGGAGGAGGGCCAGGGCGCAGGGCCAGTGTAACCAGCGTGGACAGCGAGGCGTCCGGCTGTTCCATTGGCCGGCTGGCCAACACCATCACCAACAGTGAGTGGGCGGGCTCATTAGCAGGCAGAACAAAAGGGCACACAGGGGGGTGGGTTGTGGAGCTTGTTTATATTCTGCAGTTTTCCAGGCTGAATTTCTCTCGGTTTATCGCAGATCACCCTCCCACACTACTGGCTGTTTTTCAGGGCCTGAACATAATCGATCTTGATAAAGCACTTGCTTTGTCTTGCTTGTGTGTGTGTGTGTGTGTGTTTCAGTCTCCAGCAGCTGGTGGGGATCCAAGCGTCTGGACTATGCTCTGTACTGCCCTGACGTCCTGACCTCCTTTCCACTGGTGGCTCTGCCTCACCTCTTCCACACCTCCTACTGGAGTCCACTGACGTGGCCGCCTTTGTGCTCCGCCAGGTAAGCCACCACAAACACACATACACACACACTCTCACACACGTACACACTCTTACATACATAGTCATGTTAAAACCAGGACAGATGTCGCGTTTGGTCTGCTGTGTGTGTGTTTGTATGATCTGTGTGAGCGTGTGTGTGTGTGTGTGTGTGTGTGAGGTAAAAGGGTCATCCTCTACTCAGTGATTCCTCTGAGACTCTAACAGAAACAGAGTGAAAGCAGTGCTGCGTGTCGTGTCCCTATTTAAAGCACTCTGGACCACAGACAGCCTTTTAACCTGGTCATTAGAACCCATCACCCCAGGAGCTGGGAACTTTCCTCAATCCCCAGCTAGATGTGTGTCTGTGTGTGTGTATTGGGAGTGATGTGTAAGGAGGAATGGCAGAGCATCCTGTAGGAAGTGACATCTCTACTGTGAGGCTAATAAAGCTAGTGATCGTTATCTCTGAGCTCCAATCAATATCACATCATGGGATGCCTATGGACCTTCGGCTCCACATTAAAGCCTGCCAGATCACAGTGTGCGCCAGCCCGCTTAATACCTGTGCTCTCTCCAGAAGGAAGTCAAATCCAGGAATAATTATCTTACATCATGGCGACATAAAAGACAGAATCTTCAGCAGAAAAGCTTTCATGTTGCCGGGGTAATAGAAAGGCCAATTTTTAAGACCTTTTA